>NC_133131.1:43312672-43612672 GCF_048418815.1 Hemitrygon akajei
GTTAGTATTTTGTCTAGTTTCTCCTATTTATAATCTAAAATATTTGTGCCTGTTTCTATGGGACTGGATGAGCAGATAGTTGGTGAACTTGAATTTTGGAGCTGCTTATGCATTTCCTTCATTATTTTTCATCCCAATATTCTTGACCCTTTACCCGCCTGGCACTTTACTCTCAAATTTAGGCAAATTACATTTATAGTATAAAGTTAATTGCAGGTTTCCCCCGCTATTCGAAAGTAGAGCGTTCCTATAAAATGGTTCGTAAGCCGGAATGTCGTGAAGTGAAGAAGCAATTACCATTTGTTTATATGGGAAAAATTTGTGAGAGTTCGCAGACCCAAAAACTAACCTACCAAATCATGCCAAATAACACATAAAACCTAAAATAACAGTAACATGTAGTAAAAGCAGGAATGATCTGATAAATACACAGCCTATATAATGTAGGAATACTTTTCTGCAATTATTGCAGCACTGTCCATCGCAGGGAAAATCTCACACAAGCGCTCTCGGCAGCACTCGTGGCAGAAACACGGCGCAAGCGCTTCCAGCAGAAGCACTCTTTCCAATAACCTTTAAGCTATGAAGCTACCAAATAACGCATAAAAATACACAGCCTATATAAAGTAGAAATAATGTATGTACAGTGTAGTTTCACTTACCTGAATTGATAATAGAGTGAGCACGTTGATGATGGTGTGTTAGGCTGAATCGTCAGAGGTTGGGGTGGTGGGAGGTAGAGGAGACTGGGGTGCCATCTCATCGTCGTCTGTTTCCATCAGGGCAGGCAGGACACCTTCTATGTCTGCCTGTCTCGATGTCGAAGCACGAGTTTCGTCGTCTGCTGTGGCTGATGTGGAAGGCTTGAGAAACGACGGTATGCTTGACTGCTTAGCCTTGCGCATTTTTCTATCATGCAGTTCTTTGTAGGCACTCAAACCATCCTGCAAATATGCCCTAAACTAGTGGTCATCAACCCTTTTAAGCCCAAGATCCACTACCTCAGCCTTCGTGAAAGGTGAGATCTACCCCAAATCGATCAGTTACACGCATGTGCACCAGGGCAGAAACGACCGGAAGTAAAACCCCGCAACCCAGAAGTAGAAATAATGTATAAACACCAGGGGTACCCACCCGTTTTTTGCACTGCGGACTGGTTTAATATTGACATTATTCTTGTGGACCGGCTGAAGGGGGGGTGTTAAACACGATGGGAATACAGTGATACTCGAAGGGGGTTCCTTCTATTCCGCAATTTAGTTTTCGCGGCTCTCGGCACTTAGCTGCTGTCCCATGCTGCTCATGTTTTTTCCGCTGAAAAAAACTCTGTAGATTTGTCTTTAAGTGCGGGGTGCTTGGACTCAGGGCCTCATTAGACAGCCTCCTGCCCGCCCGCTGCCAGATGCCTTGGCCAGGTGCAGCTGTTCGCGGGTGGAGTGAGAGGACAAGGTCAGGGCCGGAGGTCCCCATGCCGGCAGTCGCAGTCCGGAGAGAACGACTGATGGAGCGAGGAGAGTGACAGGCCTGCACCCGCCCCCCCTTGTAGGATCTATTGGCGGACAAAAGTTTGTTTCAGTAGATTGCAGCACGGTAGCTGCTCTGATACTTATGGAACCCTGAGCCCGAATTAGATTATCTGTGAATATTTTAGCACCGGGTTCCCCACGAACATTTTGTGTGCGAAACAGGTTTAGAGGCGGCGCCCATCTGTCTGCGCTCCAGGCCAGTAGCAACGGCACTTCCTGCCAGCCGTGCAAGACAGCCGGTTACCCGAGGCTAACCGGTGATCCCTGGTGTGAGGGTATCACTGCATTTAGGCGACTGATGACCTTACGTGTGCTTAAGTTCAACAGTGGGCGTGACAGGGAATAAGAAAGGTGCAGTTGACTCATATTGATTCCTCGCAACCTGGTGGTTGGGGACCACTGAAGTACACTGTGTAGTGCGGGGGAGCTACCTGCATGCGCACCGGGCAGAACGGAACTAAAACCCCGCAACCCGAAAACAATCTCTCAACAGTATCTGTGTATTTATTTTTCATTTTTTTTCGGGATCTACTGGAAAAGTCTCAAAGATCGACCAGTTTATTGCGATCGACGGGTTGGCGACCACTACTTTAAACCTATGCACCCTTTCAAAATTAAAGTCATACTTTTCTGCAATCATTGAAGTGTTGTCAATCGTAGCGAAAATCTCAACGCAGTTGCTTCTCGTTCAGTTCCTTCACTACTGTGTTTGGTTTCAATTGTTATCCTTTCCTCTTCATCAGCTCTTCATCTCTCAGTTCTTGGTCATGGGATGCCAAAACCTCTTCAACATCATCTTCATCAACTTCCACAAACCCTTAGCCAAACTCACTATATCCTTACTTTGTTCACCACGATTGAAACGCTTAATTATGTCTAGTTTTACGCTAAGTCTAACACCCTTACGCGCTCTTTTAGGCTTTTCTGATACCTTAGATCTCATCTTGCTAACAGATGCACAAAATAAATAGACATAAAGCACAGATGCTCACAGGCACGTGTTTAAGCAATGCCTGCTAGAATGTAGTTCCGGGAGAGGAGCTTGGCTGCTCAGCGCAAGCACGCTGCCTTTTTTCGTAACAGTGGAAACACCTTCTGTTAGCAAAAACAGGTACTAATGTAGGTCTTTCGTAACAGTGATGTGACGTAGAGCTAACGTTTGAAAAATGGGGGACCCCTGAATTTCAGAATGCATAATCTTTGAAAATAACATATCAGAACTTTAAAACTAAGAAGCTTTGTTGCTCCTTAGCTTATATTTCCCTTGATACCTGTAAGACAGTTCTTTATTGGGGCAGGGGTAATATTTCTGGGTAAATGCCATTAAAATGGATTAGGATATATTTTGTAACAATATGGCAGCTAATTGAGATCGCAGGAAAAGAACTCTGTAATCAGATACTTTTCTCTCAGGAACATAAGTTACCAGTTTCACTGAGGCAGACCATTTAAAGGATTTGCTTTGGGATTGCTTCCCAAGCAATCACTTCCATTGATACCTGTAAAACTCCCTTAAACAATATTGCACCCACTGATCTATCAGAATGAACCATTAAGCTTGACATCCTTGTTCTGTATCATTCTAACTGGTGAGGAGAACCTGGTTAATCATTGTTTGTTAATTGGCTCTCATCATCAGCATTATAAGACTGTTTCGAGTGATTTTTTTGTTATTTTCCGATTTGTGGACATCTGTATAAATGGAATCACTTTGCAACCTAGGAAGAGCCTTTACTTCTGTCATGAATGCATCAGCAAAATTTGTGTTACAGGATCCTTGAAACTGTAAGGCACTCTACATAAGATCATTTGGCCGATAGATGGGTACATATTTTGTTAGCACTTATAAGAGTAACATGGAGAAATTTATAAAGCTCAATTTATGTTTTCAGATGATGAATATTTCCCACCAAATAAGCGACCAAAGAATACTGTACAGGCAACAGATGCTGGGGCCACAGTGAAGCGGAAAAGTAGGGAATTCAATTTTGGTGAGTTAAAGTACCATTTCAGTGTCCAGAAAAGGCCTGTTTCAATTAAATGAGAAGTAGAACTGATTATGCAGGAGTTAAATTGTATATTTTTAGTATTTAACTGTAAATACAATGGATTCTGGTTAATTGGGACATATTAGGACCAGTACATTTTGGCCCATTTGGCCTCAATTAGCCAAGTTTCATGGAAATAATTAAAAAGGTGTTAAAACCAAATCACCATTTTACTCAGTAACAAATGATGCATTTAAATGAAATACATTAAATTAGAACACTAAAAAGTCAATACAGTACTATAAAACTATTAGTTCCTAATTCTACGTTGCCTGGTTCTTTTGACTGTAAACGAATAAAATCAGCAACATTACCTAGTGTGGATAATAGACTGTATTCAAACAATGCTTTTGATAATTGTGTCATCCAAGATGATTGTCGATATCTTCAAATTATTTGTAGTTACTAAATTGGTGAAGTAGTGAAATTGTTTCATTCTCACTCCTAGCTGTTTCTAGCATCTTGAAGCTTGAATGCTTGAAACCACAGTGATCAAATCAGTTCTGAATTATCTTACTGCTTATTTCTCGCCAACTATCAGTGAGAGAAATCCTTGTTTTTTGAACACAGGCACATGGAACTGAAGATATTTATAAAACTGTTCAGTGCAAGCATGGTGTAGTGTCTAATGGCTACACAAGTACATGTGTCTGATGCTGGTCAGGAACTATTTGTCAACAGGCTCCTGTCCCAATTAAGCAGTATAGTGTCACAAATAAAGGGAATGCCTGCTATTCTCTTGATTACTTTTTGTTTGTTCAGAATTGTTCCAAATAAGTGCACCGCGTATCTGATGGCCCAGTTAACTGGAACCACTGTATTGTAAATTTCATTCTCCATTTCCAAATATAAACACTACCCAACTTTGCAAATTGAGTTATCTTTGCCAAGCATTGTTTACTGGCAAGCTGCCAGTGTTTATAGTTTACATTGATTTGGTTTCCAAGGAACGTTCGTTAAGTAAGATTTCTTGCAGACATTTATTTTGGCTGATTTAAGGAAAGCAGTGAGTTAGACATGACCATGTTAATTTAGTAACTCTGCTACTGATACATCATAATTTGGAATTCTAATTGTCAAAAAACTGTCGTTGGAACCAAGTATTTGATTGCTTGAGTGTCCTGAAGTTCATTGTAGATGGCATGGAATATTTACACTTGAGCTTTAAAAAGTCCTGCATTCAAAGCTGATAGTTGTCATCGTTGACGTCTCTCTGTCTCTCTTTTCAAGCTTTCGTCATTAATTAAAAAGCCTTTTTTTAAATGCAGAGCAGTGGAATGCTAGAATTACTGATTTAAGAAGGCAAGTGGAAGAACTCTTCGAAAAGAAATACGGTAATTATTTTAATTATTTTATGAAGTGCAGATAATTGTTAATTTGTTTAGAAATGAGGATATGTAAATCAATTTATGTCAAGATGAGTTGGCCCTAATAATGATTTATTGGCTTTACTGTGTGTGTTTGTATCACGTAGTTATTTGCTTCACTTTGAATTAGGTCTATTTTAGCAAATGCTTTTCTATTTATGTGGACAGAAGTACTCAATTATCAATCCTTTGTACATAGCTAGCTTTTTATTTGCTGCACATTAAATTATTTATTCCCTGTGTTATGTTAGCTAATACGGTGAAAACTCCAGCAATTGCAGTATCTTTCGAACTTGAGCATTGCAATAATAGCAGATTTCTTTGGACTTTTGGACTTTATTGGAGATTTACTTGGGGTATTGTGCATGAATAGCACAGGGAGCAAAGCCTACAGATTTTTGTTTTGATCACAGATGGAGTTTAATTGCATTTCTCTTTGTCATTAGTCAGTAACTTGTTTATTTTTGTTTTTAATTCTGGAAAGGCACTTGTTTATGGGACTAATTAAGAATGGATTTCTAACCCTACACACATTAGACCATGTAGACTATAGAAACACAAAAATTTAATATATTAAAGCCCATTTTCAAGTTGGCATGCTTTATTCTGCACTGTTATTCTCTGTTAGGAGAATTAGAAGGTTCTGATAACGATATCTTGCAATGCTGATGCTAATCTGTATCGGTCTCTGCTGTTCCTTTGGATTCATCAGCTGCATGGAGAGGAGGGACCTGCTGTATGGGCAACAACTTGCTCTCCACATCGTTCTATCCTAGCTTTAGTGCTGGCTTGCATGTCACATAGACAGATGACACGCAGCATCTATGGTGGACCCAGACCAATGGAGGGCCTCATCTTACAACATTAATATACAAATCATCAGAGGTTTCATCTCCCCACTTACCTGTTGAGAAGTAACATTCTGCAATTTGACAATCCTCCCATTCACCACTGTTAAAATATGTTCATTGCAAAGTAGAATGTAAGGAATTTAGAGCAGGTATTGCAAAACACTGTTGTGATGGGATCTAAGTTTTACATTGTGTAATCTTTCAGCTGAAGCAACTCTAGCTACCGGACCAGTTGTGATCCCATATCCACTCTTCCAGTCCAATTCTGAAGATCTTTGTGTTGATGGCTTACCTGAAGGGATTCCATTTAGGAGGCCGTCCACCTATGGAATTCCAAGATTAGAAAGAATTCTTCTAGCAAAAGACAAGATAAAATTTGTTATAAAAAGGTATGGATTTAGTAAGGATATGATTTAATGGCATCATAAGTGGATCTTACTGCCCACTGTAAATCACTCCCTAGTTTTCCTAAAGTAGATTTATTGACTGCAAAGGGCTTTGGAATAACTGAGGATTTTGAGTGATATATAAATACAAGTCCTTTTACATTTAATCCTTTTCATAATGTATAAAAATCAGTCTTCTACTTTGACTATGATTGAAATTTATTAACTGAGGTGGGTGGAAATAACTTGTGTGTCAGTATGTTCCTGAAATATTTGCATTGTTCATGGCTACATTGTATTATATTTCAGTATGCAGAATTCATTAACTATTAAATCTAAGCTTCAGGCTACCTATGTTTACGTCATTCACAGTCTTACTTTGTTAATCTTAGTTTCTGTATTGAAACAAACACGTTCTCACTTATAACATTTCAAGTCAATGTTGGCTCCCAAAAGATCACCCATCAGTCCAATTTACCATGCAATGTATGGGGCAGCATGGTTGCGTACTGGTTATTTCAACACTTAGCAGTTTGAGTGACCAGGGTTTAATTCCTGCCGCTGTCTGTCAGGAGTGTGTATGCCTGTGACTGTGTGGGTTTCCTCCAGGTGCTCTGGTTTCTTCCCACAGCCCAAGACGTACCGGTTGCTAGGTTAGTTGGTCATCATAAATTGTCCTGTGGTTAGGCTTGGGTTAAGTCAGGAGTTGCTGGGGCGATGTGGTTTATAGCCCTAAAGGGGACTCTTCGGTGCTGTATCTCAGTAAGTAAATAAATGTTTTCTCTTGTAAGGTGATCTATTTCCCTTCAGTTCTTTAGCCATGATACCCACCAGTAGGACTAAATTTGCATGAGCTGATTGATACCAGTGCATCTTTTGAATATGGAAAGAAACTGAAGCACCTGACAGGAACCTCCATAGTGCAAACATCACCTGTACTGCACTGGAGGTCAGGATTCAGTGCAGATTGGTGTAGCTAAGAGGCAGCAGCGCTATCTCCTGTACCACTGTATCATGCCCTTTGGTACTCAAACATTTTGATTTTTTTTTTGAAACTCTTAGTGAATAGTGCACAGTTTTGCTATAGGTGATCTTTAATTTCAGGGTTTGCTACTTTTCCTGTATTGGGCTACAGATGACTTTGTCTGTTACATAGGATTATGTAGGATATGTGGTGTCAAGACAGAGCACTTGGCTTAAGTATTACATATTTTTCTCATCTCAATCTGTCACCTTAACCCTCACCTCTTCATTTACTTGCCTACCCTCCCTTTAATATGTTAAGTATTAGACTGACATAATTCAGATTTTGATAATTTTGTATTTTAATACATGCACCCTTTTGCTTTCTGTGCAAAACGATTAGTAATATAATCTCTGGGGAAGGGCAGTAAATTATATGATGGCTTGGTAGGAATGGGTCTTTATTCAGTAGCAGAATTGAAATCAAAACCTAGACGTGAGACATTAGAGACTTGACCTGTTTCTGCTATTCATTTTGACCCCAAATCAGTTCATTTTCATTCACCACAACACTAAGATATAGTAGCAGAATTTGGAAATTTGGCCCATTGAGTATTCTGTGGCATTGAATCACAGCTCATTTTTTTTCAATGTTGTTCTTCCTGTATCCCTTAACTCCCTTACCATTCAAAAACCTGTCACTCTGCCTTTAGTGCACCCAATGATTTGCACTCCACAACCCTGTATGGCAACAAATAACATAAATTCACTGCTCTAGCTTTAGAAAGTCTTCATATCAGTTTTTGAGGGGTGTTGCTTTATTTGGAGTCTGTGCCCTCAGAATCTAGATCCTATTGCTCATAGAAATATCATCTCAAAATTCATACAAGCCTTTCAGTATTCGGTAACTTGCACCTGTTATACTAAGAATTATTTTATTTATATGCAGATGGTTTTTTAAAATATCGTTAAAACAAAGACTTAAAAGTAAAACTGATTCCTCATGTCGAGTAATTTGTAATGTGTTTTTTTTAATAATATAGTTTAACATGATAGTTTTATTCCACTGTAATACAAAAAGTTCAGTCTGCCATTATTTCATGCAGTGGTGCAATTAGATGTGTTAGAAATGAATTTTCTTTGTTTTTTAGACCAGAATTGTTAACTAATGAGCGTGAAGAAACAACTCCGGACAAAGTGGTTCCAGGAGGTAAGCTGTGTGCAGTACAACATTGTGCATCATTCGTACCTGCATTAGATCAGCACCTTAGTGCAATAGTTCAGTGTAGAAAAGTCAAACCTCTTTCTGCATTTGGCTGCAACTGTCGAGAACAGTATGCTGCTTGTAGGTTTGAAGAGAGATTCATTTCAGTTTTTGTGGCCTTTGAATCTTCAGCTTTGTGGTTTAGTATTTCCACTTGTTAATTTGCATTGGATTTATGATATTTTATTATGCATCTGCTGGTAGTCTGGTCTGTTTGTTTTCCTGAAAGCTGTTGTGGTATTCTCTTGAGGGTTGGTTGTATTTCAGTTTAATGTCTCTTAAATTTTATTGGATATGTTGAATAACTTCCTGTAGTTCTAGAATTTACATAATCTTAAGATTTTTCAAAATTTAGTGACATTTGAATATTAGCTATATCTCATCAGTGGTGCATTACCTCTCGCTAGGTTTCTGAATTCTGGGGATAATCTGTCCAGTGACTGCAGCCTCAGTAACTCTACTCCATCTAAAGAATGCATTTCCCTCTCAATTTCTGCTTTGCCCAATATGTCTGTCATCACCTTGCATACCGGAGTTTCCAAAATTACCTTTTTCGTTGACTGGTTCCCATCATTGAGTGTGTCTGTGTCACGTTTTTCCTTTGCCCAGAGCTTTGATGGGATCTTCTAGTCTTGTCTTGCATGTTTTGAGGTGTTATTGTATTTAAAAGTATATTGAGCAATATTTAATTGTCATTCGTACTCATCTACCTCTTATTTCATTAGTGTTTTATGTTGTAGTTTTATACTTCCTTACTTATAATTCAAATTGTTTAAGTCTTTGGCTGAGCAAAGTGCATTGCCAAAAAAGATCAAGTGCAATTTTTCTAACAGCATACAAACACTGAAATGGGAGGAAAAAATTTAAAAAGAAATCTAATAAATAGATTATTTTGTAAAATGGTATTTTGTATTACAATTTAGTAGTTTCATTTGTTGGTTCTCTATGCAGGGCTATGGTTCTTTAGCTGTGTAGCTAATTGGTTGCTCAGACATCACTGCCCAGTATAAGAGAACAAATTTTGCCGTCTCAACCTACTGGTCAGATTTTTCGCTTGCAATTTCTTTTTACTTGGACTTTTCCTTTCCGAATGTGGAGGGTTATCTGTGGGGTAGATAGGGTGGCTAATAGGTTTGGGTGACTACACTTTAAAAAAAACCCTGACAGCCTTTCAAAATCTCATTACTGTTCAAATCTTTTGAGTTTTAAATTGTCTTCATTGGAAACTTCTCATAAAGATTTAAGCTGAACCCATGGCTTCTGATTGCTTCCATCCCCATTTTGTTCAGCTCCACTTCCACCGCTGGTTCGGACATAATTTTCGCTAGCCTAATAGTTTTCCCGTGATGCCACGCCAACGTGTTGCAACAGTTTTGGTGGCATCATTAGCAGAATCAGCTGTTGAACGGACTTTTAAAACAAGCAGATTATTCCTCTGTGATATTCTGTTTTTATTTTAATAACTGTGCTTATCTAGCCCCAGTCATAACTTCATTGAATAAAGGAAGTGCTTCTCGTTGTGTAAAGTCCAAATACCATATGTTATCTATACAAGATGTGGTGTGTCTGTGAAGAGCATAGGTGACTTGTATAATATTCTATAGTTGATGATCTAAAGAAACAAAAAAAGTTGCTTTAGTTCTTTGCTGACAGCAAATCAAAATAGATCTACATAAGGAAAATATTAAAAGATGTTCACAACTAGATAAAGTTTTCGAAGTCATTTTAACTCAGTCAGTGAAGGTGTAGAACTGTCAGCGATGGTGAATGAACACGTGAAATTATTTCATGAAGAATTAGGGCTGGATTATGAGTGTGATTACAATGTAGGGTGGCTTCAGTGTTTCTAGTCATGACATGACATAAAATTTCATGCAGTGTGGTGAGAAATGGACATCAGACAAGGAAGCAGCCGATGAGTTTGTTAAGTTAGTTACTGGAAATTTAAGTCCCAAGCAGGCCAACAATTCAGATGAAACAGCCTTGTATTGGGGTTATACAGTCGACCTTCACTAATCCGACTACCTCTAATCTGGTTCCTTCGGTAATCCGGCACTGAGTTCAAATTTCCCAGGCCACCGTACCAATCTGCTGCGCATTGTTTTGGTTGCGTTAGGTCTGTTCACGTGTGGGTGCGCTCTTGTAAGCACAGACAGGCCAATCCTGCTTCTGTTCCTGCATTTATTAATATCATTTGCTCTTTTTTAGCCCCAATTATGGCCCCAGTGAGTAAAGGAAATGCACCTTGTGCTGTGAAGCGAAAACACCACACGTTATCCATTAAAGATAAGGTTGAACTCTTGAAAAAACTGGACAGTGGTGTATCGGTGAAAAGCTTATGCGAGTGTTACAATATTGGCTCTTCCACAGTGTATGATATAAAGAAACGGAAAGAAAAACTGCTACACTTTTTTGCTGATAGTGGCTCAAAGAAACAGATGTGCGTAAGAAAAACAATGAAAGACGGAAGAAGTTCGGAACTAGATAAAGTGCTGATAACGTGGTTTAATCTGCGTGTAAGTGAAGGTGTTGAACTATCTGGAGATATGGTGAAGGAACAAGCAAAAGTGTTTCATGAAGAACTAGGACTAGATTATGAGTGTGACTATAGTGAAGGCTGGCTTCATCGGTTCAAGCAGCGTCACGGCTTACAGTTTCGTGCAGTGTGTGGTGAAAAACGTTCAGCAGACAAGGAAGCAGGAGCAGAGTTTGTTGAAGAAACTTTTGTGCCAGTTTCAGCACCAGTTCCTGATGCTTCACTCATTTTTCAAGATGAAGATGTTGATGATCCTGACAACCCCACACTTGCAGACATGTAACTTTGCCTGAAGGTATATTAAATGTCTCACTTTAGAAGCGGAAGTGCTCAACTTTTCTGTATGTTAATTCCTGGTTGTTTACCTGTACCCCTTTATTTTATTTGTGGCTGTACAGTATATTATTAAAATTTCACTTGCTACTCATTTAATATTTGTTTCATTATTATCGAACGTACTGATTAACATGATATTTTAAAAGTATGATGAGGCGGTTAGCTATTGCTTAATGTGATCCTTAAGTAATTTGGCATTTTCACTAATTGGGAACTCCTCAGGTCCCAGTGGTGCCGGATTATAGGAGGTCGACCTATACTCCAAGACAAACACTGACTACAGGAGATGCAAAATGACCAATAGATTATAAAGCAGGGTTTCTTAACCAGAGGCAACTACTCGCTGCTTTCATTCGGCAGCACAGTTCCCCATGAAAGGAAATGCAGCACACTTGACTGTGAGCTTCTTGATTTCTATTTGTCTGGGTTCTGTGAGATCGTGATTAAAACAAAAACATTGCATTTTGAACTTGCGCAACGCACGATGCTAGCACTCTCAGTGGTGGGCAGTGACTGAGCAGCCCTGTTAGCAATCTTGTTAGATTTCTCTCAGCCTAGTATGGCAATGCACAGTAGGATGGTCTTTATTTGGTTGAGTCCATTCTCAGTTTTTGATGCAAGAAAGAGGAGGCTGTTGATAATTGGTAAGCACTGTTATGGATGGAGGGTAGGACGGTATGCTGATGAGCATGAAGTGTGTTTTCCAAGCAATGAACAGACGTGCTAAACTTGGGTTATGACATCAACCTCTCCCTCCTAAGTTATGCCATTTTTTTTATATTTTATTAACCCCTGTGTTTTACAGAAATGTCTGATGGTCCAAGGTGGCGATTTTTGAAGAGGAGGTGTGGGATGGAAGAGGAGGATTCTAGGCCTAGGCCTACGGACAATTCTGATAAGGTTACTGATGAAGAGTTACAATCTTCTGAGTCATTTCACTGTACTAGTGCAAAAATGGACACAAAAAAAGTCCGTTTTTACAATGAAAGCTACTTATCAATGGGTTTTACATGGACTGGTGATCCACGTTGTCCTGTTCCATTGTGTCTCGTCTGTGGCAAACAACTTACTAATGCAGCAATGGCTCCAGCAAAATTGCAAAGACACTTAACTACAAATCACAGCCATTTGACAGATAAAAGTGCTGATTACTTTAAACAGCTATTGGAATCTGAAAACAAACAGAGTAAGTCTTTTGTTAATAAAGTCACAGTCAGTAAAAGGGCTCAGGAAGCAAGTTATTTAGTAGCAGAGCTTATTACCCAGAAAAGGAAAAGTCACACAGTTGGTGAGAACCTAATAATGCCAGCATGTAAAATTATAGTGGGTAAAATGCTAGGGCAAGATGCAGTACGAGAAATTGAAAAGGTTTCGCTCTCAAACAGTACGATAGGTCGACGCATTGGTGACATGTCACATGATGCTGAAGAGGTTTTGTGTGATAAACTGAAAAGCAACAGCTTCTCTATCCAGGTTGATGAGTCAACAGATTTCACCAATAAATGTCATGTTGTAGCATTTGTAAGATTTGTAAATGATGGTGAAATTGAAGAAAATTTTTTCTGTTGCAAAGAGCTGCCGGAACCAAGCAAAGGCCAAGATGTATTTAATGTTTTGTCTTCATATCTGGAAACGAAAGGTCTGTCTTGGAGGAACTGTGTTGGCATCTGCACTGATGGTGTCCTGTCAGTGGTTGGCTCCATGAAAAGTTTTGTTTCTCTTGTAAAAAAAGAAAACCCTGACATTGTCACAACACATTGCTTTCTTCACAGAGAGGTTTTAATGTCAAAAACTCTCGGAGATGATATGAAAAAGGTTCTGGATGCTGCTACAAAAATGGTTACCTTTATTAAACAAAGACCAGTTCACTCAAGAATGTTTAAAAAACTGTGTGAACACCTGGACAAAGAGCACACCAATCTCCTATTGCATACAGAAATCCAGTGGCTTAGTAGAGGAAGGGTTCTCAACAGGTTGTTTGAGCTGAAAGGTGAATTGCAGGAGTACTTTCAAGAAAATGGCAGGCCATATTTTGCTGAGTGCTTTAAAGATGAAGAATGGCTGCAGAAACTAGCCTACCTGGCAGACATATTTCATCATATGAACGAGTTGAACAAGTCTCTGCAAGGTCCTGGAGAAAATGTTTTGACTTCAAGTGACAAGATTCTTGGATTTAAAAAGAAACTGAATCTTTGGAAAAATCATGTTGCAAAAGGAAATCTTGAAATGTTTCCACTGCTGCTTGGGCTTGAAAGTGTGGAAGGGTATCAGAAAGTCTCAAGTCTTATTGAACACCACCTGGAAGAACTACAGAAAAAAATTGGACATTATTTTTCCTCCCTTTCAACAGAAGTGTATGACTGGATGAGGGACCCTTTCTGTGAATCTGCTGCTCAGCCTGAGAACTTGACTTTGAGAGAAGAAGAAGAACTTTGTGAGCTGCAGTCTAATCGTGCACTCAAAATGAGATTTACCAACCTGCCCTTGGACAAGTTCTGGATTTCTGTGAAAGAAGGGTATCCTGCAATTCATAGGAAAGCAATGACCATTTTGCTGCAGTTTTCAACTTCTTACTTATGTGAGCAAGCTCTTTCTAGTTTAACAAGCATCAAGAGCAAGGATAGAAATTGTCTCATTTCAGTTGAAGGCGAAATCCGCGTGTCCTTACCTCAAGGTCGACCCAGAATTGAGTACTTGTGCAGCAAAAAACAAGCACAGGTTTCACATGGTAGACCTATATTTGAGCCTGGTCATGTCACTGAGTAAGAAAATATTTTCTCAAAGTCTTGTGTAAAAATGTGTCTTAGGCTATGTTTTTATTCATGTTGTTTTGGGTTTATGGCTTTTAGTAACTTTGCTATTTAACATTGTCAATAAATTTTCATGTTGTAACTAGCTTAAATTTACAACCAACTTAGCAATTTTTATATGTTACATCTACCGAGCCTACCTTTAGAAAAGTTAAATCTCATTTCGTCTTAAGCCAGTTATTTAACAGAAATTTATTATGTTAGCCTTACGAGTTCTTAAAATTTATGTAAGGGAAAGAAATTAATTTCAAGAAGGGTAACCTAAGCTAATCTGACTTTTTTTTTCAAGAAAGGTTGGCTAAAAATTCATTCTCTACTTAAGAGGATTGACAATTATTTTTGAATTATTATAGCTACAACTTACTGATTTATGCTCATGTCTTGTGAGCTGCAGGTATAATAATTTTTATGCATGGGGTTCCCTGAGACCTGAAAATTATTTCTAGGGTTTTTCTAAGGCAAAAAAGTTGAGAAAGGCTGTTCACTAGTGTTGTTATTTCACAGCATTCGTGGACCATACCACCCCCCCCCCCCCCACCCACCGTGATGGCCAAAATATCAGGTCCTTGGTCTTAACAGCAGTAATGCCACCTGGCCTACATATTAGAATTCACAACTGATATACAACATATCAAGGAAAAAATAATGCTGTGGCTGACTGTCTCTCACAGCCAGCTGTTTTGGACCATATACATAGGGGTTGTCTATGCCAGAATGGCAGCCAACCAAGCTACTGACCCAGAGGTCCAGGCTTACTGAACAGCAGTCACAGGCCTGTGGTTGGTGACATTAAGTTAGGGGTTTTTCTTCTGTGCAATGTCTCAACTGGTTGCCCTCACTCCGTATTGGCCACAGTCATGGAGCAGTACTCCACATGTAGGGTTTTGCATCTGGTCCAGAAGCTGGTTGCACTAAAGTTTGTGTGGCACGACCTTAGAAAGAACATGTGTGATTGGATTGCTGCTATGTGTGGGGTGCCATTGGGCAAAAATTAACCATTGTGTCCAGGTGCTGTTGGCACCTTTGAGGTCCCCGAACAATGATTTGACCATGTCAATTTGGACCTTGTTGGTCCTCTTCTTCCTCCTAATGTTCCGTGCACCTCCTTACCGCAGTGGTCATACCACCAAGTGGCCAAAGGTCGTCTCTCTAGCATCAATGACAGCTGTAGACGTGGCTTGGGTATTCATCAGCATCTGGGTTGCTGGGTTTGTTCACCTCATCCAATATTTCCTTTGACAATGGTTAACAATTCATATAAACCTCTGGGCTGTGATGGCCCTGAACTAGCATAGGCTACATCACAACACGGTTTATCACCTGTAGTCCAATGGCCTATCTGAGTGGTTTCACTGCTCCTTAAAGGCTGCTATGAGGGCTTTCCTAATGGATGAGTGTTGGGATGATCAGATTCTGTGTGTCCTGCTGGGACTCAGAACAGCTCCAAAAAAGGACCCGTATTTGCCCGTGGCTAATTTGGTATACGGACAGCTGTACGGAGTGCCAGGTAATTTTATTTCTGACACCACAACTGCCTGGTTAGCTTCTCAACAAAGTTCCACCTTTCTCAGTAAATTCAATTCCTTTGCACCTATTCCTACCTCCCATCATGATATACAGCACTCTTGGGTTCCTGTTGACCTACATTCTACCTCATTTGTCTTCATCTGTCATAATGCACATCAACATCCCCTTAGGCCCCTTCACAATGGCCTATTACAGGCTTCTGAATGGAGAGGGAGAGAAAAGACTTTTATCATAGATGGGGGCGGGGGGTGGGGGGGGGGGCTGAAGACCTGAATGTGCTTTGGTACATCTCATTTAACCGACCCACCAAGATTTGGAGGATTCCGCTACCTTGCACCTGCCACCATAACATGACCATGAATGTGTCAACACGCCTCTGGACAAGCAAGAGGCACCTGCTGTTCCTCTGCCTAGGGAATATTGGATGGGGGGTGGTGGGTGGCTCATCCAAGCTCTAGTCAGTCTCACATTGCTGGTTTTAGTGAATTCTTGGGGTGGCTGTGTAGGGTAATGTAATTGGTGGAAATGTACAGAATTCACAACATTGGGTTGGGGTTCACTTGAAGAGGCTGGTTTGATGTGGTGAGGTTGTTACATATATAGGACTTGCACTGTGTTCAGTTTTTTGTGCTCAATAAATGAGTTGCTACGGTTTTTCTTAAACATAAAATGCCTCTGCCGTTTTTTTGTGAAAACCTACAACAGCAACATGCACAAAATGCTGGAGGAACTCAAGTCCATCAACAGCTATGGAAGGAATTGAATAGGTGGCATTTCGGGCTGAGACAGGAAAGAATGAGGGCAGAAGCTCTCAGGAAAGAGTAAAGGTAGGAGAAGGGAGAAAAGAACACAGCCTGGCAGGTGTTATGTGCATCCTGATGAGAGGGAGAAGATAGGTAATGGGAATGATGCATGAAACTCGGGTGGGGGTAGGTAGAAGAGGCAAATGCTAAACAAGATATAAGGAGAGGACAGCAAATCAAGAATAACAGGAAGGAAGTTGGAGAGTCAATAAGAGAGTTGAAGGTGGGACTTGAGTGTGGGGGAGAGGAAGAGAAAGAATGAAGGGGTAGAGGAATAAAGGAAAAGTAAGTGGGTACCAGAAAATGGAGGAGTGTTTACTAGAAGTTAAAGAAATCATGTTGATGCTGTCAATTTGGTTGGAGTGGGGGGGGGGGGGGAACGGACTGTAACATATCAAGGCTAAGTGCGTGGAGGGGGTTTAGTGGGGAGAGATAAGCAGACAAGAGTAGCAGATGTGTAATTCCTGCAGAAAGTAGAGCAAGAGGTATGGGAAAATGAGTCCAGTAGTGGAATTCTGTTGGAGATGGAAGTAGTGGAGAATAGAATGATAGTATTGGATACAGAGATTCATGGGATTTTGGGTGAGGAGAAGGGGAACTATCCCAGTTATGTTGGGGGAGGGTGTGGGTGGTGGAGAACGGGGTAAGGGTAGACATGCTAGAAATGGGAGATGTGGGTAAGGACTGCTTTAATTGCAGTTGTAGTGGAAGTAGACTTCCATTTTCTGAAAAAGAACCCTGGTTTCCTGGAATGTAAGTTAGCATCCTTGCAAGTGACAGGATGGGAAAGGATGTAGTTGAGAAAATCGTAGGAGTCAGTGAGTAATAGATGGTACAGGTTGACCACCTCAAATCCAGAATGATTGGGATCTGTGCAGTGTTGGATTAGTGATTTTGCTGAATCACAGGTGGTTAGGTTAGGATGAAACCTCTAACCCACCTGATCACCTCATCCTACCTTTAAAGTACTCTAAATAGTGCAAGTTGGATAATAAAGCAAAAAGAAACAACAAATGAAAGCAAGTGAATTTTATTGAGGTACAGTACAGGCAAAATACCTTACAAGGTATCTGTATTTGCGTCAGAAGTTTGTTTATTGCCACTTCGAAAGAGTAAAGTTGGATTGTACAACTAAGCAGAGTCACATGTCTGCAAATGGGAGTCTTCAGGATTGTCTGTTTCATCTTGAAAAACAATTGTACCTTCATGACGTGGTGGTGGTGAAGTTGGCGCAGCATCTTCAAGAACTGGTGATGGTGGTGGCAGCACACCTGGGTGAGCTGAAGTTGACAGTACTGAAGATTGAAGTGCTGGCTCCTGTTTTGCACTTTTCTAAGCTATTTTTCTGAACATATCCTACAAGCTAACCCGTTTCATGTATTTTGGTCTTTCTTTGATCAGTTTCTTGCAACATGCACATTCATTATTTCTTGTTCAGTAATAAAACAGTGATGCTCACTTGTGATCTTCACCTGTCGTAGATATTCTTCTGGCTACCTCTTCCTGGTTTTCATCAGTACTCTGCCCCCACTGTCTTTTGTCTCTGGACTTGCAACCATCTGCACAATTTCGGCATCAGTATAATGACGAACAGTAGGTTCATTATCATCAATACCATCAATGTTAACTGCGTCTAGCCTTGATGCAATATCCTTCTCAGCAGGATTACTTAGAACTTCAGCATTAGAAAGCAGCTCAGGTACAATCAGTTTTTGCTTTGAACTCCTAAATTCTGTAAAGTCATTAAACCTGACTGCAATTTATGCCATACATTCTTCAGCGTTGATGCTTCTACCAACTTTCAAGCTTTAGAAATTCCATAAATTATATCTCTCACATTAAATTCTTTTTAACAAATTCCTGTACTTGTCTGCTAGTGTTAACTGCACTAGTAGCTGCTTCATAAACGAGCAATATTTAGGATATGAAGAGAGTAATTGCCCGGGGGTTGAATTAATGACCTGCAGTTAGGTGGCTGGGAGATACCATAACCTTAATTATTTACCAAGAGTTTTGCCGTTGGATGCGTAGTTCAGTTAGGTAAAATTAGCATAATCTTGACAATTTTTGTCGAGACCACTAGAGTCACAGTGAGCTTGAAAGGTGGGCCCACTTGATTTAATTTAAATAAAGGTTGTAAATTGATTTTATTTCACGATAGCTACAATATAAAAAATTGTTGACAATGTTGAATAGTAAAGTTACTAAAAACCATAAAACCAACGCATATGAATAAAAATGCAAACTAAGACTTTGAGGGAAGAGGAAGAACTTTGTGAGCTGCAGTCTGATTGTACACTCAAAATGAGATTTACTGACTTGCCCCTGGGCAAGTTCTGGATTTCTGTGATTCATAGAAATCCTGTCATTCATAGGAAAGCAGTGAACATTTTGCTGTAGTTTTCATGTGAGAGCAAGCTTTTCCTTGTTTAACAAGGATAGAAATCGACTCATTTCAGTTGAAGGTGAACTCCATATGTCCTTACCTAAGGTTCGACCCAGAATTGAGTATTTGTACAGCAAAAAAACAAGCACAAGTTTCACATGGTTGACCTATATTTGAGCCTGATCATATCACTGAGTAAGAAAATGTGACATTACCAGGCTCATATATAGGCCTACCTCTTCACTCTGCTAAGCCACTGGATTTCTGTACGTAACAGGAAATTGGTGTGCTCTTTGTCTAGGATTTCAATTTTTAAAACTTTCTGGAGTGAACTGGTTCTTTGTTTAATAAAATTAACCATTTTTGTAGTATCATCCAGAACTTTTTAAATTTCATAACCAAGAGTTACTGACATTAACACCTCTCTGAAGAAAGCAGTATATTATGACAATGTCAAGATTTTTAAAAATAAGAGAAACAAAACCTCTCATGGAGCCAACCATTGATGAGACACCATCAGTACAGATGCCAACACAGTTCCACCAAGACAGACCTTTTTGTTTCCAGATTTGAAGACAAAACATGAAATATTATCTTGGAGTTTGCTTGTTTCAGGCAGCTCTCTGCAACAGAAAAAGTTCTCCTGAATTTCACCATCGTTTACAAATCTTACAAATGCTATAACATGACATTTATTGGTAAAATCTGTTGACTCATCAACCTGGATAGAGAAGCTGTTGTTTTTCAGTTTATCACACAAAACCTCTTCAGCATCATGTGATGTGCCATCAATATGTTGACTTATTGTACTGTTGGAGAGTGAAACCTTTTCAGTTTCTTGTACTGCATCTTGTCCTAGCATTTTACCCACTATAATTTTGCTTTTCTGGGTAACAAGTTCTACTACTAAATAATTTGCTTCCTGAACCCATTTACTGACTGCGACTTTACTAACAAAAGGTTTACTCTGTTTGTTTTGAGATTTCAGAAGTTCTTTAAAATAATCAGCACTTGTGTCATTTGTAAGTTGTTTGCCATAGACTAGGCACAATGGAATAGCACAGCTTGGATCACCAGTCCATGGAAAACCCATTGATAAATAGCTTTCGTTGCCCATTGTTGCAGTACTGTAGTGAAATGATTCAAGATTGTAATTCTTCATTAACCTTATCAGAATCGTTCATAGGCCAAGGCCTAGAATCCTTCTCTTCCAACCTACAAAAATCTGTTCAAAATTGCCACATTGGACTGTCAGACATGACAGGGTTAATAAAATATTTTTAAAAAATGGCATAATTTTAGAGGGAGAGCTGATGTCACAGCCCAAGTTGGGTGAGCCCATTCAATGCTCGGAAAATGCACTTCACGCTCCTCATCAGCCTACCGTCCTTCCCTCCATGCAATACAGTGCTCACCAATTATCAATGACCTTCCCTAACTTGTGTCAAAAATCAAGAATTGTCTCCACCAAATCAACACGGTCCTACTGCGCACTGCCGTACTGGGCTGAGAGACCTCTAACAAGATTGCTAACAGGGCCGCTCAGTCACTGCCCACAACTGTGAGCACAATGTTTAAAAAAAAAACAGCAATGTTTATTTTTTCTCACAGAACCCCGGTTGGGAAACCCTGATCCAGACTGAGAAGCTCATGTCAAGCATGCTGTACTTAACTTTGGGATGGGGGGGGGGGGGGGGGAGGAGGGAGGTGTGGGTATGGAATAGAGCTGCCAGCTGAAGAAGGCAAGTATTTGCCTCTAAGCAACTGTTTGTACTCAGTACCCATAGCATAGTCTGCATTGTCAGTAGTAATGGCTATAGGTGCTTTGGGGAGCAGACACACCAGTAGGGTTATGTTGGAAAGAACTTGTTTGGTATTACTAAATGCCCTGATAATGTCTACTGACTAGTCAAGCACGTGATAAGGCGTATTGCCTAAGTGCACTGTACAGAGGAAGCATAAGTTCTGCAGCTCGTGGAATGAAGCGGTGATAGAAATTCACCATGCCTAAAATTTGCTGTAGGTTTTTTTTTATTAGCCTGGGGTGGTGGGATAACCATAATAGTGGCTATTTTTGATGGAAAGGGTTTCACACCTTCTGTGGAGATGTAATGGCCAATAAGGTTAATGGTTGACAATCTAAACTGATAGGGTTAATGATTTGTATGTTTCCATCAATTACATTACCTTACACTGTAAACTGGAAGTAAAATTAACTAAAAACTATGATTGGAATACCAGTATAGTTAACTAAATAAAGAACTTGTATTGTAGCAGTGGACCAAGTCAGCCAATTAAGTATGCCATTTAATAAAATTATAACTAGTAGCAACCTTTCACCTAATAAAGAATCTGTCTACTCCTGTGCTTTCTTAAATAAAATCGAAGACGCATCTCCCACAGCTTATTGAGAAAGAGTTCAAGAGATTTATCCTCAAAATTTTACTTTATTGTTCTTAAATGTTGACCACTGATTTTCAAACAGTTGTCCTTAGTTCTAGATTATTGCATCAGAGGAATCATCCATTCAACATCTACTCTTTCAAGGCCTTTCAGGTTCTCTAATATTCTAATTACCCTTCTGATATTTCAATACTCCAAGTGAGCAAAAACTTAGTATAATGTACTCTCAAAATAATCTCACCATAATAAATTCAGTTCAGCAAACCTGAATATGTGGTGTTCCTTTACCACCCCCCCCCCCCCCTGCAGAGCCAGTGACATAGGATTGCTATTATCATACCACACATTTTTCCTTGGCATGTTGTACCTTGCAGGGTTCATTGGTGACTAAATCGGAGGTTAGGTGCTGGCTGTCAAGCCAGCTCAGTTTAGCAAGTAATTTCTGTAGAATTTGCAAGCTGTGTTTTTATTATTTTGCCAACATTCATGTTAATAGAAAACACTGACTTTTGTTCTAATTGAATGTGGTGTAAGCTTCTCCACAAACAATGTAGTAAGTGGTATAAAGGATATTTTTATCTGATGAATGTTTTGATCAAGGGAAATAATCAATGACAATTTATTTTATAGCTAAAGAAGAGTGGAATACCAGGATCACTAAACTAAGGAGGATGGTTGAAGAACTCTTTAGCAAGAAATATGGTACTTAATGTCTCAACTATATATCTTGAATTTGCTTTGTTAGACCCACTATCATAAAATTGAAGCTGCTGACTTTTACAAATCTTATTACTGATTACTGATCTTATACATAAAACAATTCTATGGTTGGGAAATGGAATATAATCAATTTGTGATATTTCTTTGCTTCAGTGCTAGAATGTCAGTTCCTCATTGCAACTAGAGATAATGTTCTCATATGATAAGGTTGTTATCATGTATGTTGAAGTTCTGAGAGCTTAAAACAAATCCAACACTTTAAATAACAATAGCCCATAATACTTGAAGTGCTCACCTTGGAAAAGTGAGAAGACGATAGTGTTTTAAGTTTCCATGTTGAACATAGGGGAAGACTGAGAAAAATGAACAGGTATCCGCAGTAGGATAAAATAATGGTTGTCAGTGTAACAACTACTTTTAAAAGTCAGCATTTGGAGAAAATTGAAATAATGGTATAGTCACATCTGTAGTTGGGAGTAAGGGAAGTAAACTGAACCTGTGCTGAGCTTAACTTTTAGGAACTGCACCTCATTTTTCTGCTGAACATATTAAAATCCTAAGGATTTAATGTTGCATTTAACAATTTCAGATGAAACTTATGCAGTTTATACCCTTTTAATATGTTTGTTTCAGTTTGTCTTGAACTTTGGCTACGTATTTCAAAGATTCTATTTTCTCTGCAATTAGAACCTGCTTGTCTTCTGAATCCAAGTTTTCAAGAAGGTTTCTTGTTCTAGAATGTTGACTCTGGTTTTCTGTTACTTTAACCATTTATTAAATATACCATTCTATGTACATTGCAATAGGGCCAAAGTCTTAATAAATGGTAACTGAAATTCTTTTTAATCATAGACACATAGAAATCTACAGCACATTACAGGCCTTTCGGCCCACAATGTTATGCCAATCATGTAACCTACACAAGAAGCTACATAGAATTTTCCTATCGCATAGCCCTCTATTTTTCTAAGCTCTATGTGCTTATCTAAGAGCCTTTTAACAGACCCTACGAAACATTTTATTTCCTATTGGCCATGTTCCTAATTGAGATAACTTCTAAATTAATGCGAAATGCCTAGAAGTAGTGATAAATTTGCCCTAAGTAAGCTTCTCTAATTTGATTGAAGAATGCATATTTCAAGAATATATTTGCTCTATGTAATTGGTCTATTAGCTAAGATAAAATACAAAATGCTTTAAATAATAAGGTCATGCAACATCTGCGGAGAACAAGAAACAGCAGGTATTTCTGTATATCTACACTAATTCTTTTTGTTGTCAGTATGCTTTGCCTATATTACGTTTACTTGGATTTTCAGAAGACCTTTGACAAGGTGCTGCAAATGAGGCTGCTAAACAAGATAAGAGTCCATGATGTTGCAGGAAAGATGCTAGCACATCCTTTTTTTCCCCATATGGGCTGGCTGAAAACAATGAGTGGGAATAAAAGGGACCTTTTCTGGTTGGTTGCTGGTGACTAGACGTGTTTCACAGGGGGTCAGTGTTGGGTCTGCTACTTTCTATGTATCTTAATTATCTGATAATGGAATTTGTGGTTTTGTTTTCAAATTTGTGGACAAATACAGTGATAGGTGGAGGGTCAGGTGCAGTTGAGGAAACAAGAAGTCTGCAGAAAGACTTGGACAGATTAAGAGTATGGGTAAAGAAGTGGCAGGTAGAATACAGTAAAGGTTAACTTGCAGATTGAGTCTATAGCAAAGAATGTAAATTAGCATTCCTTTTGCGAGGGCTAGAATATAAAAGCAAGGATATAATGCTGAGGCTTTATAAGGCATTGGTCAGAGAGCATTTGGAGTATTGAGGATAGTTTTGGCTCACCACATCTAAGAAAGGATGCACTGACATTGGAGAAGGTCCAGAGAAGGTTTATGAAAATGGTCCCGGGAGTGAAAGGGTTAACATATGAGGTATGTTTGTCTAGAGTTTTCATGATTGCCTGGAAGGGGTGGGGTTAGGGGAAGGAGGAAGGAGAGGGGGGAAATCTCATTGATACCTACCAAATATTTAAAGGCCTAGATACAATGGACATAGCAATAATGTTTCTAATTGTGGGAGAGGCTAGGACCAGGGTGCACAGCCTCTGAATAGAAAGACGTTCCTATAGAACAGAGATGAGGAGGGATTTTTAACCAGAAGGTTGTGATTGTGTGGAATTCATTGCTGAAGAAGCTATGAAGGCCATGTCATTGGATATTTAAAGTGGACGTTGATTTGTTGTTGAAAGTTATGGGGAGAAGGTAGTAGAATGGGGCTCAGAGGGAATATTAATCAGATACGATCGAATGGTGGACCAGATTCAATGGGGGTAATGGCCTAATTCTGTTCCTTTGGCTCTGGTCTATACAAGTACCTGCCTAATTGGCATTTGCATCTTATTCAGTAGCTGCAGATATTAGCCACTGTTTTTCTTTTAAAAACGTTTCCCTCAAATGCTCTTTAAATCTCCTTTCTCTCATCTTAAATGTGTGTATTCGTGGTTTTGATATGCCTTGCATGTAAAAATGATTCTAGCCACTGTATGAATTCCTCCTGAATACTTCCATCAGGTCACAAGTGAACATGGCAGAAACCAGAATATAAAAGGGGAGGAGGAGGTGTACAATCTGTCATATGATAGGTGAGCCTAAATGAGGGGGAAGTTGGGTGGGAAGGGGATGATAAAGAATGTTGTGGGAAGCCAGGAGGTGATTGGTGGAAGTGGTAAAAGGCTGAAGGAGAAATCTGATGGGAGACAACAGTAGGCCATGGATAAAGGGAAGTATGTGGGGAAACAGGGAGATAATGGGCAGGGCATTAGGGTAAGGGAAGGAAAGAAAAGGGATGAGAGGCCAATGGAATGAGAGAAAACTTGGGGGGGGGGGGTGGGGAGGAGAGGAATGAGTAGTTCTGGAAGTTAGAGAAGTCAGTGTTCATACCATGAGGTTGGAGATTACCAAGATGGCATTTCAGGTATTGCTCCTCCAGCCTACGTTTGGCTTCATATCATAGTGTCAGTAGAGGAGGCCATGGATAGACACATTGGTATGGTAATGAGAGGGGGAATTGAAATAGGCAGCCACTAGGAAGGTTCCATCTGTGAAAACAGAATCAGAGTGAAGGTACTTGTTGAAGTGATCCCCCAATTTGCATCAGGTCTCACAGATATAAGGAGGCCACAGCGGGAGCACTGGATGCAATAAATGACCCAGAAGGATTCGTAGGTGAAATGTCACGTTTGGGGCCCAGGATAGTGGTTAGAGAGGATGTGTAGGGGCAGGTGTTCCACTAATAATGGTTGTAAGGACAGGTGTCAGGAGGGAGATTTCCAGCACCTCTAGAATCTCTTCTTTCTCTGTAATGGTTCATGTAAACACCACACTCTCTCAAGTTGCTAGATGTGTCTTGATTTTTTTTCTTAACTCTACATGTTGCATTCCCATTCAAACCTGGGTTACAAATTTGGGTTTTAGAATTTTGGATCCTTTGGTACAAACCAAGTTTAGAGCAAATTGAAATACTTTTCTAGCACTGACAGGATTTTTGAACAGAATGCCATATCTAGCTCTTCCGTTGAAATTATTGAGAGCACATTTTCCAGGAATGAATTTGACTTAATTTACTGTTGAAGCTTAATTATTTTAGTTTGAATAATGAAAAATATCTCTGTGGTTGAATTACCTTAATCTATGTTTAAATAGTTTGCTATTTCTATTGCAAGAAATTGTCTATTTATTGAACCTAGTTCAGGCAGAATATTGGAAGTGTGCTATTATATCAAATGTTTCCTATAACATGCGATTGCTGCTGGATTTGCTTCCAGTGTCACTGTCACACTGCTTTCATGTGGATGCAGGACTTGGATAGTGTGGTTTACCGATTACATGTTTCAATGGTAGCTGTTCTCTTTGCCAGGATTATTCAACTCCCCCCCCCCCCCCCCCCCCCCCCCCCAAGCTGTTTTGTGAAGCTTTTTAGTTTAAGATTTGCTTGCACCTGTTGTTAATGGTGTCATTGTTTGTAGGTGAAGCCATGGGGCAGACACAAGCAATGATTGTTCCCTATCGGAAATTTGAATCTCATCCTAAAGACCTTTATGTGGAAGGTTTACCTGACAACATTCCATTCAGAAGTCCTTCTTGGTATGGAATTCCAAGGCTAGAGAAGATCCTGCAAGCAAGTAATCATATTAAGTTTGTTATTAAAAGGTTGGTTTGTGTTTTTTTGTTGGTGCTTTTTTTTCCACATAAACCATTAGAAACCTAAGCTAATGATGCTGGAAATTCAAAGGAAAAACAGAAAAGGTTGGAAATACTCCTAGTCAGTTATCATATGTTGAAGAAATACAATTGATTCCAATTGTTAATCTTTAAGTTTAAAAATAAGTTTTGTTTTAAACAAAAGTTCATCTTTTAAAATTCTGGAAAGTGGCAGGGATTAGATCAGGCCATAGAGCAGGAAAATATGATGATATATAGGTAGCACGTTCCAGGAGGCTGGTATTTGCTGACGTGGAGGAAATTGATGACCACTGGACAAACCAGAAGGACCAGGCATATAGCATGGGAATTCCTTGAGGACATTATACTCGTCAGTCAAGAGTTGCTTCTGAATGCTGGAGGAGATTGTGGATCAACAAGAAAGTATGACTAGAACAGGTTCATTATACATAGTTGATTGATTCATTTGTACAGTGTGGGTAGAAGCTTCAGGAAAAGTTTTAAGAAGTAGTAACTTAAAATTCTCTTATTGTGAGTTCTCATGTGTACATTGTTACATGATAAAGGTCAGTTATTTAAAGCTAAGGCGTGCTGGAATTTCTTCTGACAAAGGGTGAATCTGGAATTTTTACCCTGGAGGTTTGTGGAGGCTATATTATAAGAGATGCTTAATGAGGAGGTAGGAAAGTTTTGGAAAGACTAGGAATTGAAGGCTGTGGTGAATTGGTACAGAAGTTGTTGAAGAGTAGGGATGAGATCTACTAAAATCATACTGGATAATGGGGCACTTTTCATCCTTCTGTCTCTTTTTGTTAGTCGTTTTGGTCCTTCATGTTTGCCCTGTCATTTATTAAGATTGTGGCTGATCTTTAACCTTGATCTAATTTTCTGTTCTTAAAATCGGTCATTGTAATGATAAGGGGATTTAATAGTTAAGGCATTGTTAGCTACAGACTAAGCTGAGATAGATTTGGGACAAGACCCTTATTGGTATGATTGCCTAGACAGAAGTATGGATGAGCTCCCATGGGAAGATAATGCAGTGATAAACAAGACTTAAAAGATAATTATTTCTGGATTACCTTCAGAGACATGCACAAATGAGTTAGTGGGTTGGGAGGGAAGGGTTCAGGTTCCTGAGTTACTAGAAACACTTCTGGGAAAAGTAGGAACTTGCTTACCAGATGTACTGCATCTCATTTGGTTCAGGAACAGTATCCTTAAAGGGTGGTTTACTAGTGCCTTTGGGGAGAATTTAACTTTACAGGGAAAAAGTAAGTGGGCAATTTCAGGTGGGACAAAGGCAAAATTGTGCAGGAAAATTTAAACAAGAAAGGCAGAATTGGGGAGGAGGTGAAGGGTTAGAAACAACTTTGGCAGAACTGATTTGTTTTTCATTGCAAGAAGTTGAGGCATAAAATTGATGAACTGAGTTTGCAGATATGAAAGTATAATTTAGTGGCCATTACCAAAACATAGTTTAATGATGGATTGGAATTTCCTGTTACAGGACTTTCCAAATGTTAGAAGAGAAGATGCTGAAGAAATCATTTAGGATTACTGCCTGAAATATAACAAAGGGGTCTATTTGAATTGAATTTTTTAAATAGAAGTACCCATTTAATAGTGTCAAGGAACATACAGGGCAGGGGAAATGTGTATATTAAAATAGAGAATTGTCAGGTACTGACTTCAATATAGTAGAATATCAAGGTCTAGGGGTAAAAATAAATAAAATTAGTAAGGCAAAGAGGGTGTATGGAAAATAATAAAGCCAAGGACATTGCATATGCACCAAAGGAAAGGGACGAACGAGTCCTATTTGACCAAAATAATAATTCAAATACATGCAAAAGTTGGAATTAATGTTTTCACAGTAAAGGGGGATGATGATGATGATGATAATGATGGAGATGATGCATCCAAGCATCTTAAAGCAACAGAGCAACAAGCACAGGGTCTGACTATAATGTTTTGATGATATTTGGCTATTGGCATTGCTGCTGAAGAACTGGAACCATGGCAATAAAGTTCTATTAAAAAAGGTGAAAGGAGTAGTCTAAGCAATATAATAATAATATTGAGAGATGGCATTAATCAATATTGGGAGAAATACTGGTTAATCAAGAATAATTAACATATGTTTAAAACTAAGAATTATTTTTCAGTTGTACTAAGGTGAGAAATTTTCTTTTCTATTTGCATTTTAGCATGGCAGTTGACAGTCTCGTGGCAGATTGACAAAGTAGAAGCATATAGAATGTAAGGGAAAGTAACATGTTAGAATTTAAAATACCAACTAAGGTTGGGTGATGGGGATGACAGATGCTGGAATCTACAGCAATGAACAATCACTTCAAGGAACTGAACAGGCCAGGCATCATCTTTTTTGGGGGGGGGGGAGCTGGGCAGAGGAATTGATGTTTTGCATCAGCAGGGCAAGGTAGTGTGTGTTTGATTGGAGTTATAATGACTGAAAGATGCTGTAGAATTTGATTCAGGAGGAATTATTATGTAGCCCCTTTCTGCCTTAGTTTTATGTTAAAGTCTGTCCTCTGTGCAAAAATCATATTTTATAAAGTTTGACGCGAAGTTGGTACGTGGCTGATGGAAATAATATAGTTCCTACAGAAAATTTTACTAAAGTGAAATGCACTGAGAGTTAGCAAATGTGATTCACTCTGAAAAAGGGATGTAATTTGAGGAAAATAAAGGATAAAGATTTGATAAAGTATACTTCGATATGCTGCAGAATATAGGGAACTTGGGGAATGTGTCAACATTTTCTCAAGGTCACAGGATGGATAGATAATGTTAAGTTTTGAGATGTTTGCATTTGTTAACTGAAGTACAGATTACAAAAGCAGATGGGTTGTATTGGAACTGTATGAAGCATATACAGTAGTTTACATCTAGTGTACTGTATGTAGTCCTGCTTGTATTTCAGAAACAGGTGATGACACTTGAGTGTGCAGTGGAGGTTTAGGAGGATATCGTAAGAGAATTTGGTCAGGTTCGTTTTTGGAACAAACAAGATGGGTGTGGAATGGAGAGAAGATGTAATTCTGATTTATAAGATTATAGGTCTAGATTCTGATTCCATGAACAGGAAGGTCAGTAATTTGGCTTCGTATATTGGAATTAATTAGGAGAAGAATTAAGTGAGTTAAGAAATGTATTTCTCTTGATATTGGAATTTGAAACTCTGATTCAAAGGATGGTGGAGTTACTAACATTAAGCTACATTTAAGTAGTACTATTATAAATGCTTGAAAAGCTGTAACGTGCAGAGAGATGAATTTAATAGAGAAATAAGTTAATTCTATTTTGTTTCTGGGTAACTGGCAGTCATTTATGGTGCAAATTTCAATTGATATATGATTCTGTGATCATTAGAATGTAGTGTTAATTGTAGCTCTGGCCAGTTTCAGATTTAATTATTGCATATACATTGAAATAGACAGTGAAATATGTGGTTTGCATTAACAACCAGTACACCCAAGGATGTGCTGGGGGTAGCCCATGAGTGTTGCCACGTTCCAATGCCAGAATAGCATGCTCATTGTGTTCCATAGAACAACACAAGTATCAACAACAAACCCCTCACCCATCCCACCCACCCACTCACAATCAGACAGGCCAGAATAGGCTTCCTCCAGACCTTTAGTTCTTGTCCCTGGATTTTCAGCGTCAGTCAACAGGTCTTCATCCTCGGATACCAATTGTGAGTTTGACCTTTGAGCCGTGACTTTCAGACTTGCACAGTCCTCCAACCCGAAGTTCATCCTGCAAGGCTAAGAAAAATAGATTAGTTTGCAGTGTTGGTTATATTTCCCTGCTATTGTTAGCAAATAGTTGAATTTTGAGTTGGCTTTGTATTAATAACATTTGTACTAAGTATTGGACTTGAGGGACTTTCAAGTGATAGATAAAGCAACAAAGTAAACCTTACTTTGAAATAATTTATGTGAATTGAAGGTTTTGGTTGATTAGTAAATTTTGGACTTTTCAGGACTTAAGACCTGATTTTTTTTCCTCAAACATATTTAAACTATTAATACCAGCTTGTACTCCTTTCCCTCCCCCCCACCTTATTCTGGCTTCTTCCCCCTTCCTTTCCAGTTCTGATGAAGAGACTTATCCCGAAATGTTAATTGTTTATCCCTCTCCATATAAGCTGGTATAGATGCCCTCTTGAATTCCTCCAGCATTTTGTGTGTGTTGCTTTAAACTTTTAATTATTTAAAGCTTCTGATGTAATTCATTCTTATTTCTAGAGCAGACCTACTCGTGAATGAGTCAAATGATACCAATATACAGAGATTAAGCTCAACAGGTAAGATCAACTGATTATAATTGACCTACAGATATTTGTAAGGAGATTAATCAGTAATTTGTAACAGATAGTGCTAAACATTAGCATTTGTGATAATGTATCATGTTAGAATATTACCAATTCTGTCAAGTACTAGCAAGTTGGAAGTAGTACTTGATTTCTTTACCCACCCAAGGGCTTTCAAAATGAGCTATGATTTACTAATGCTGCTTTGAGATTAGTACACTGCATTATGTAATCATTCTGTCACATCTGTTTGGGGAAACTAAACACAGATTGGGTGACTGCACCTTTATTCAATCTTTTATATAGCTTGTCGCTTTAATTCCCATCCCCTCTGAATTTCTGTTTTTGGACTCAAAGTTTATTATCAAAGAACATATATTCTTCATGACAGGAATTCATGTGCCAGTATCTCCATTAAAATTTAGAAAAGGGCAGAAGAATACAGATTGCTGTATTAGTGTATTAAACATTGATTGGGTTATATTAAGTATTTGTCTTAAGACACACATAATTTAAAAATCTGAACATTTAGGGTACATATGCACATTTATCACAAAAAATTGTCTTCTGGGCATTTTTCAATGTTTATTAATATTTGGCTCGTACTAATGAGAATGAGGATGTGATAGGAGCTACAGGGAGGTAGTCATCTCTAAGTTGCAGGAGACAGGTACTTGGGTAACTGTCATGAGGGAAATGGATTAGGCAGTCAGTGCAGAGCACCCCTTTGGCCGTTCCCATCAATAATAAAGTATACAGCTTTGGATACTGGTAGGGGGAGATGACCTATCGGGGTAAATAGTAGCGACCAGTTTTCTGGCAAAGTCTGGCTCTGTGGCTCAAAAATGAAGGGGAAGAAGAGGAGTGCAGTAGTGAGAAGGGTTCTGTCTTTAGAGGAGCAGACAAGAGATTCTGTGGTATCATTACATTGGTACCAATGACATGAGTAGGAAATTAGAGTAGACCTGGAGAGAATGCAGGGAGTTTGGTAGAAAACTGAAAAGCAGGACCTCCAGGGTAGTAATCTGGATTTCTGCTTGTGCCACATGCCAGTAAGGGTAAGAATAGGATCATATGGCAGATGAATGCGAAATTTAGTAATTGTTGCAGAGGGGGCAGGGTTTCATATTTCTGGATCATTGGGATCTCTTTTGGGGGAAGTATGACATATACAAAAAGGACAGATTACACTTGAACCTGAGGGGGACCAATATGCTTGTGGGCAGGTTTACTAGAGCTGTTGGAGAAGGTTTTAACTAACTTGCTAGGGGATGGGAATCGGAATGATAGGGCTGTGGATGGGGCAGTTGATATACAAATAGATGCAGTATGTAAGACTGTGGAAGGACAAGCAGATGATAGCGCAGAATTGGCAGCCAGTGGGATGTGTTGAAGTGTAACATGGGGGCAAAATCGCAAAGGGTGATGAATCAGGACTGAAGGTGTTGTATTTTAATGCACTCAGTATAGGGAATAAAGTAGATGATCTTGTAGTGCAATTAGAGAGCAGGTATGATGTGTGGGCATCACTGAGTCGTGGCTGAAAGAAGATTATGTTTGGGAGCTTAACATCCAAGGATGCATATTGTATCAAAAGGATAGACAAAGGGGGCGGGGGGCTCTGTTGGTTTAAAAAAATATGAAATCACATCTTATCACAAGGTGACATAGGATCAGAAGATGTAGAATTATTGCAGGTAGAGTTAAGAGACTGCAAGAGTACCATAAAATATAGGAGTAGAATAGGCTATTTGGTCCATCAATTCTGCTCTGCTATCTCATCTGGCTAATTTATTATCGCTCAAACCCATTCTCCTACCTTCTCACCATAACCTTTGATGCCCTAACTATTCAAGAACCTATAAGTTTCTGCTTTAAATGTACTCAATGTCTTGGCCTCCGCAGCAATGAATTCCACAGATTCACGACCCTCTGGCTAAAGAGGGTCTTCTGTTCTATTTGGACATCCCTGTATTCTAAGGCTATGCCCTCTGCTCCAGAACAGCTGTAATTACACACGGTGCTCTGCAAAACAATACCTATTTGTTGAAGGAACTCAGCCAGTCAGGCAACTGAGTTCCTCCTGCAATTTTGTGTGTTGCTCAAGGTTTCCAGCATCTGCAGAATCTCTTGTATCAATACCTTTTTGATGTATTCAAAGCTATCTTTGCAGAAGACATATCTCAATGTTCTAGTATAGTCGGAAAGGTAACTAAAAGTGTTTAAGAGCTACATCATGTTAAATTGTTTCAGGAAAAGAAGATTGGAATGTTAGGATTACCAAACTCAGAAAACAGGTTGAGGAGATTTTTAATACAAAATTTGGTAAGTTGTTTAGCTTCAAAGGCAATATTACAAAATCAAATTGGAGAGCCTGGCATTGTCATAAGAATTTACATAATTTTTTTTACTGCAATTGTCTGCAGGTGAAGCTTTGAATCTTCCACAACCAGTAAAGGTGCCATATCCATTATTTGAATCCAATCCACAGCACCTCTATGTTGAAGGATTACCAGATGGAATTCCTTTCAGAAGTCCTACATGGTTTGGAATACCTAGACTGGAAAGAATTATTCGAGGCAGTGCAAAGATTAAATTCATTGTGAAAAAGTAAGTCCTAAATTTTAAATTTTAGTTATCCTTCCTAATATTACTACTTTTGGTTGATCTCAGCTTTAATGTGATTAAAATTCTGAAATGTAAAATGTATGTAAATGCAAATATTGTAAAAGAAACATACAGCTAATGCTAATGCCTATTTCAATGCTTTTCAACCAGGCCAGAACTAGTCGAGCCTTACCTTCCTGATGAGTTAAAAAAAGGAAAAAGCACTGATGGTAAGGATCTGGATGTCTTTGTGTGGAGTTCAGGATGGTTACCTTTGAAGTATTCGTCTTTTAATTTTTTTAAACCTGAAATGTGGAGCATAGTTGTGTCATTGCTCAATATTTGTTATACTTTTTTCCTCATCATAGTTGGCCATTCTAGTTCTTACCTAGACTTCAAGAATAGGTTTAATTTGTATACAGGTTTCCCCTGCTATCCGAAGGTAGAGCGTTCCTATGAAACCGTTTGTAAGCCGAAATGTCATAAAGTGAAGAAGCAATTACCATTAATTTATATGGGAAAAATTTTTGAGCGTTCCTAGACCCAAAAAATAACTACCAAATAACACATAAAACCTAAAATAACACGAACATATAGTAAAAGCAGGAATGGTATGATAAATATACAGCCTATATAAAGTAGAAATATTGTATGTATGGTGTAGTTTCACTTAACAGAATCGGGAAGACAGCAAGCCATAATCAATTTGGAGGAAAAAAATCGGCACGTACATGCATGTGCACACAATTGCCTGCACAAGGTTTCACAGTCATGGTAGTCTTTCTCGGGGTAAACACACGTATAAAACGGGCGTCTTTTTCATAAAAGCGAAAATCCTCTTTGGTTAGCGAAAACAGGTACTAATGTAGGTCTTTCTTAACAGCAAGCTGTCATAAAGTGAACGTTCGAAAAACGAGGGCCACCCATAATAAGGGAAAGTATCCAGGCAAGATTTTAAGCTCTGTGCAGAATAACTCAGAATAAAGTTCTGGACACATTTTATTATATGCTTCCTTCATATGCTGTAGTTTAAGAAATGCCTCAGTTTATAAATGATGCTGAAATAACTGATCTGAGGAGAGAGTACCAAAGTGAACGGGAAAAGCAAAAATTAGTAAGTTATTAGATGCAAGGAAAGGGAAGAAAGAAGAAAATGAGTCTATGATAGTATAGGAAACAGGAGATTCAATTACAAAGGTATCAGGAGAAAAGCTAAGTATGAATGCTGGAAATCCGGATATTGGAACAAGGTAAAGGTGATAGCAAACAAAATTATAAAGAAATTAGAGGTAAATCCTAGAGGTGTAACCAGGAATAGTAGAATCATTTTCTGGAATACAGTTGGCCCTCCTTATCCGCTGGTTCCGCATGAGTGAATTCAACCAACCGTGGATCAGGAAAACACGGAAGTTCTCTCTCCAGTACTTGTTGTTTGAGCATGTACAGACTTTTTTCTTTGTCATTATTCCCTAAACAATACAGTATAACAGCTATTTACATAGCATTTACATTGTATTAGGTACTATAAGTAATCTAGAGATGATTTAAAGTACACAGGAGGATGTGCATAGGTTACCGCAGATTGGGATCGGAAAAAAACCCGGAAGTTCTCTTAAGTCAGAACAGATACATCCGGTATTATATAGCGTCAGTTAGTCAAACATGTGTCTTAGTATATAATATATATTTTACCTTTCTATGCATATAAAACACTTAAGAAACGTATGTATTTCATGCTCAATGGTTATGCGAAATTATGTCACATTTAGATTTAGAGAAGATTTGATGTTCTATTTCTGAATCTCGTCAAGACTTCCAAACATTGTAGGGACCTTTTTTGAATTATTTTCAAAACCTTCAATTTGTTGTTTAAATTCAGATGTTGGCTATTATGAATTGTTATTATATGAGAAGGCATTTTACCTTTTCTCCTTAATAAACAGCTTCGGTCTTGGTAGGGGTTAGATTCTTCTTTCTGTAATTAGTATATTTCAGTATAACTATTGATTAACTTACATGAATACGGGGTAACAAGATTGTTATTATGAACAGATATAATGTAGTTGGTAGTTTAAAAAAAAATCTTTTTTGACCTTTTATATACACTTTCTTGTACTCTGTATTCTTCTATGTAGAAACTAATAAAAATATTGGGGGGAAAAAAGAAACAGGTATTTCAATAATTGAACCACTGTGTTGCTTAGTAATAACTGTAGCTTTCATTGGGGCAGGGCCTTCACATGGTCCATTATTCTCAATTTATCCTTTAAAATTGTTCCCATCGTTGACCGACTGTAGCCTAATGCTTTTCCAGTGATCAATGGCATTTCACCTCTTTCCGATTGCTTTATTATTTCCATTTTATTTTCAATCGTGGTCGTTTTCTGTCAATGGAACAGTGTGGGCGGTGGGTCCCGAGCTCCACTGGGTCCTAAAGTCCACCACACGGAGACAGGTTAAATAAGGGACTTTAGCATCTGCATTTTTTGGCATCTGCGGGGTGTCCCGGAACCAGTCCCCCACAGATAAGGATGGCTGACTGTACTTGAACTCTCTGTAAGATGCTGTTGAATTGCATTAAATTATATTGAAACCTTGCAGGCTACAGAGGGTACAGATGAAAGTGAAGTTTAAAGTGACAAAAAGAGGCATTCCAGTAGTTGTTCAAAAGGGCGGGGTTATTGGAGGATATTAATCAGTGGATCCGTGTATTGTGAATAGAATAGCTCTTGGAATGTTGAGAGGGTGGAGATGCTGGAAGTGAAGATATGTTGTTTACAGTGGATGGATGATATGACAATGTGGTTCAAGGAGTGAGGGGAAGGAGTTCCAGAGGATGCATGGGATATGAAAGTTGAGATAAATGATAAGTCTAGTATATTAGCAAGGGTAGAGGGGAATCTTTCCTTTAGGATAAGGAATGTGTCAACATGGTATCGTTTGAACAAAGCTATGGGATTCATTGAACTAAACAAACCATCCTCCGAAATGGAGTATGAGAAAGAAATAAAGGAAAGAAATGGAAATTTGAATCAAACCGAATCAAATGAAAACTACAGGAAATAAAAATCAGGAAAAATTATACTCTGGTCAGACAGCACCTGTGGGGCGGGGGAGAACAATTAACATTTCATTTTCAAAACCCTTAGTAAGAATTATTCTGACAAAAGGTCTGGGACCTGAAAACTTGAGCCTGGTGGAAAAAGATGATGGATCAGGTATGAAATGTTTCCCCACGACAATTTTAAAAATAGTGAACAGGATGGGGACTGGTGTGGAGTGATTTGTTTAACTTAATTGAGACTGAGGGTTTTCCAAATAGTAGTGGAGTAATGCAGCACCATCAAGTATCTGCTTAGAGTAATTCTATTTACCAGTTCTTGGTGTACTGATGCATTTTGCCTTGGGATGGAAATACAAAGGGACTGGAAGACCTTCTTGAAAATTTAACAGCTAATGTCTAGAAACTAGAAGCAGCAAAAAAAAAAAGGTAGAAAGCTGAAACATGGAGGAAAAATTATTACAATAAGCAATTTTAGATTGTGCAAGAATAGGTGGTAAGATTGATCCTACCAGGGAAGAAGTTATGAGATCTGTGAAACTGAAAGAAAGGATCTTCCCTTCTAGGTTAAGACAATGGTAACAATGACAGAAAAACTGCAGATTGCCTTGACGTTTATTCAGGTGACAAATGAAGGAACAAAAAATAAGGTCTTGCTGGGGTCTAATTATTTTGAGTTGGAATGTGGAAGGTCAGAAGGGAGAGTATAAAACAATTTTGTTAACTTGTATTTATTTTATACACTGCACTTCATATTTTTTTCAGTAAGGACTCCATTGTTTGTTCACTTTTTGAATTTCCATCTATTCCAATGATCACGCCCAAATGCTCCTTACAATTAAGCTACCTCAACATGAGGATCAGATTCTGCAATTTTTGATGGGGTCCCTAACTGTTTTCTCATATTTTTGCTGTCATGTGGCTTGGAAAAGGAAATCCCACAATATTTTTAATCTGTAATCCATGAGTTTGAACATTCATTTAGGTTATTTTCTTCCAGTTCCAGTAATTCTTTTCCACTTATTGTATCTAACAATTTCCCTTTCTTTTCAATATTCTGAAAGGGGATTTTCCTTTTATGACACTAATCTATTTTTTCCACACCTAACAATCTTTGCCACCTTGGGTTATCTTTCTGTGGAAGTAGAGGTGTCTAACTCCCTTCACACCATCCAAGGTCCACTTACTGAGTGAAATGATGATTTTACTTAACATTCAGTTTGGTGCAGTGTGTTCGCTGTCTGCTGACACTTGGAAAACCAAATTCAGGTTAGGTTGGTTCTTTAAGAAATGCTTCTGCTTGTAGAGCAAGTTGTCAAATGTACTGAAATTTGTTTTTTGTGGCAGCAGTACAGAGTAATACATAAAATATATTATAAATTACATTAAGAAATTTATCTTTAGTGCAAAAAGAGCAAAAAGGGAGGTAGTGTTCGTGGTTCATTCAGAAATCTAATGGCCGATGGGAAGAAGCTCATGCTAATAGTTTGAAGAGGGCATGTTCCGGATGGTGGAGATCCTTAATGATGTGTGCTGTCTTTTTGAGGCATTGCATTTTGTATTTATCTTTTGGTGGAGATATCCCGTGATAGAACTGGCTGTTCTTACAGCCCTCTGTACTTTTTTCTGATCCTGTACATTAGGCTACCAGGCAGAGATGCAACAAATTGGAATGCTCTCCATGGTACATCTGTGGGAATATGCTAATGTCTTTGATGATATATGGATCTCCACAAACTCCAAAAGAAATACACCCGTTGGTGTGCTTTCTTTGTAATTGGATCAGTATGTTGGATGCAGGGTAGATCTTCACAGATGTTGACAGGAACTTGGAACTGTTCACCCTTTCCACTGCTGATGTGTGTGTCCTCTTGACTTCCCCTACTTGAGTGGATAATCAATTCTGAGGTCTTACTGATGTTATGTGCAAAGTCGGTGTTGTGATACTACACAACCAGTTGATCTATCTCACTCCTGTATGCCTCCTCATCACCATCTGAGATTTTGTGACAAAAGTTCTGTCATTGACATATTTATAGATGGCACTGTGACTAAGTGCACAGTAAGGGTGTAGAGAGTAGAGAAGCAGACTCTGCACACAACCTTGAGGTGCGCCTGTTTTGATTGTACTTGTTTCTTTTGCACTTTCCCCCGTTCTAAGATCTCATCATTTAATTAGGTCTTTTAACGCCATAAGGACAGCAGTGAACTCAACAATTTCAAGTAATGCTTTATGCTATTCCCACTTACACATCTCTAGAGACACGTTTTGTTCATTTACTTATCCCTTTACCACATTGCACTATAATTTCTGTTTTTAATTTCTTTTGCCTGCCATATTTCCTACTATTCTAAGTTCCCATTGTCCCTTTTTCTGTATCTCAAACTGTATTTAGCCTTTTCTTGTTCTAATAAAAGTTTGCCAGTCTGAAGCATTAACTTTCTTTTTACAGATACTATCTGACTTGAGTATTTCTGGCATTTTCGATACCTCAGTTTTCCAGAATTTGCAGTATTTTGCTTTGGTGTATTAATTACGGTCTAGAAAATTGCATTGTTTTAAAATTGTGATGTGGACTCATTTTATTTCAAATTGGATTTAGACTGTCCAAACTCATTTAACTTAGGGACCCCACCCACCAACAGAGGGAGGAGACGTGTATCCTGTCCATCTGAGCCCAATTTGACCCGACCTGTGAAAGGTGAAAGGATTGTATCCTAAAATACTTTATCTAGTCTGTACTTGGTTTAATGTGGTATTTTACTTTTAATTAGACCATTAGTAAATTGTCCTCAGTACATTCCTAATGTTTTAGTTCCATCCCCTTGGTTTTTTTTCCAACTTACACTGTTGTATTGCATTCAAGTAATTTTGAAATGTACTACATTTGGAGTTAAAAGAAGATGCTGTTATAGTGTTTAATTTATTTGAAAATGAATGTCTTAATATAATTTTCTAATATACCTAATTTGCATTTATTAGACTCCAGTTCTGTACCAGAGAAGACAGCACAAGTTCTGACTCCAAGCAGCCCAGAGATAGAAGTTACGTTAGAAGGTATTTTTCTATTTATTTGTAATAGATTCTGTCTGACTTGTGAATTTAAAGGACTTTCCACCTTTACCCTTAAAGTCTGCTTTAAAAAAACACAAGTTAGATGCCTCCAAAAACCTTCTCAAATATAACATGGCCCACTTCTCATGCTTGACTAATTTGTCTGCTCACAGGTCTATTTACAAAAGCAGTTAGAGGCATTAACTTTCAATATTTGGCGAGCATTATTAGATTGCCACTTTAGTGGAATAATATAGGAATTGTAAGAAAATATGAGGAGCTAGGGCATGTTATGCTTGTTTCAATATAAGTAATAGAGAACTACAAATGTTGAGCTTAAAAATAATTTTCTTGTTTCAGTGTCTGCATTATGCAATGAGAAAAGTCAATTACAATAAATTCTACACCAGCTTAGCCAGTCTGATGGTATTGTGGCAATTTTCTCAGATGGCTATTTATAAACTCCTTGATTTGAATTAGTCCAGTGTGGTTTGAAATTGGATGCCCTAAATAGAAGATGACTTGAGTTGCAAGACACATAACAATACAGCAGGTCCTTCAGCCCACAATGTTGCGCCCAGCCAATTATATTAGTAATCAAATGCTCTTCTGCGCACACAGTGTCTATATCCTTCCATTTCCCTCACATTCATATGCCCATCTAAATGTCTCTTAAAAGTCTAATGGTTCTGCCTCTACCACCACAGGCAGCACATTCTAGGTTCCCACCACTCTGTTTTAAAAAATAAACTCCTTATATCTCCTTTGAAATTGCCTTCTCTCAGCTCTCTGGTATTGGGCATATATTGTCTGCCTACTTTATCAATGCCTGTCATAATCTTATAAAAGTCTATCAGATCTCCCCTCAGCTGCTCCAGAGTAAGTTAGTTCTACCTCTCTTTATAGCACTCTAAGCCAGGCAATATCCTGGTAAGTCTATTCTGCACCCTCTTTAAAGCTGTGACATCCTTCCTGTATTGTGGCGATCAGAACTGTATGCAATACTCCAGTTGCAGCCTAAGTAGTTTTATAAAGGTGCAACATAACTTCCTGACTTTTGAACTGAATAATGTGATTAATAAAGGCAAGCATACTATATGCCATCTTAAGTATCTTATCAACCTGTGCAGCCACTTTCAGGGAGCTAGGAACTTGGATCCCAAGGTCCCTCTGCTCATCAGCACTGTTAAGGATCTTGCCCTTAATAATGTACTACGTCTTTGCATTTGACCTACTAAGGTGCAACACCTCCCACTTGCCAGGTTAAACTCCATCTGCCATTTCTGTGCCTGATTCTACAACTGATCTATAAAACTGTTTTATTTTTTCCAGTCTCCTACGCTATCCACAACGCCAACAATCTTCGTATCATCCACAAACTCACTAACCCACCCATCTACATTCTCATCCAGGTCATTTATATATTTCACAAACAGCAGAAGTACCAGTACAGATCCCTGAGGAGCATCACTAATGATACATCTCCAGCTAGAATAAGTCCTTTCAACCACTAACTTCTGTCTTCTATGGAATAGCCTGTTCTGAATTAAAATGGCCAATTCACCATGGTTCCCATGCATCTTCTGGATGAGCCACCCATGAGGGACCGTTTAGAACACCTTACTAAAATCCTTGTAGACAATAGCCACAGCTCTGTCTTTATCAGTGACCCCCGTCACCTCATCAAAAAACTGAATTAAATTAGTAAGACATGTCTTGCCCCCCAGAAAGCTATGCTGGCTCTACCTAATTGGGTCATGATTTTCCAAATGTTCATAAATCTTATCCTTAAGATACTCCAGTAAATTTCCTACCACTGACATGAGACTTACTGGTCCATAGTTTATGGGATTATCCTCGGTTCCCTTCTTCAATAATAGGAACGACTTGAGCTATTCACCAGTCCTCTTGAGACCTCGCCTGTGGCTAGTGAGGACACTTAAGATACTGATCAAGGCCCCAGCAATTTCTTTCCTCTCTATAACCTGGGTTTATTACATCAGTCCTGGAAATATTCACCTTAGTACTCAAAGAATTGGAACACTATGTCACCCTTTACCTCATTGCCCAATAGTATCAATATTCTTTGCACTGATTTTCCTATCCTCTACATCTTTCTCCTGGGTAAGTACTTATGTAAAGTGCTTATTAAGGACGTCACCCACATCCACTAAATGTTTCGCGCTTTATTACTGAGTGGTCCTAATCTTTCCCTAGTTTTCCTCTCTTATGGGTGGTGGGGTGGAGATGCACCTCTACCAAAGCACCTCCTTCCCTCTGTTAGCCTGCAGATCACCCTTGGCAAGGTGAATCATTTGCTTGGCCTCCCGATTGTTGTTCATCCATCATTGTCGTCAAAGAAGACCTCGACACCATTCATGATGATGTTGAGACTAGCGCTCGATTTGGATTTAAGTGAGGGAGAGTTGCGCAGTGTCAGCCTCACTCTCTTTTCCCAATTCCCATCTGGATCCAGTGGCAAGACAAGAGTTGAGACAGCTGGAGATAGGACTAGGTGCAGTGGATGAGCAGGATGTCTTCTGTGTCTTGTCGTACTCTACATGTTTCACGACACTTGCAGAGACCGCCTTCTTGACCGTTGGACCTTGCATTAGTCTCGTCCGCTCAATGTGCTGGAGTCTGTCTTCATATGCTGGGATAGACATCTCCCTATCTCACCGAGGGTTTGAGACCCGTCGGCTACCCTCACCTGGTTTAGCCAGCTTGTTGAAGCTGTTGCCTGGGGTGTGGCTGCTGTTGCATGCAAACAGCTACAAGGAGCCACAGGTGAGAGCTAAGTGCCAGGTGGAGACCAAAGGTGGACTAACCGTCTTGAAAAGGACACGACATGTTCCCCACAAGAGGTGCTACCCCTCCCTGACACCCCATACACCCCGATTAGGGTAAATGTAAAGCCATGGGAGCAAGTGGTGGATGGTCATATGAGCAGTTGGTGCAGATCATGAATCCTGGTTATGTGACAACTGACACCGGCAGACAGTGTCTAAAGAGTACTGATAATGGCTTGTAAAGACACTGCCCAGAAGAAGGCAATGGCAAACCACTTTTGTTAAAAAATTTGCCAAGAATAATCATGGTCAAGACCAAGATTGCCCATGCCATATGACACAGCACATAGTATTGATGTGACTTATCTTCTTGCTCTTGATATGTATACAATGCCTTGGGAATCTCTTTAATCCCACTTGTCAAGGACTTCTGGCTTTCATAATTCCAATCTTGAGTTCATTTCTGTCTTCTTTATAATCCTCAAAGGCTCTATTTGACTCTAGCTTCCTAAATTTTACATACTGTTCCTTTTTCTTCTTGACTAAATTTGGTCACTTATGGAATTCCACAGGTGTCAGTATTGAGACTGCTTTTTTTCTGTTATGTCAATGATTTGGATGAAGGAATTGAAAGCTTTGTGGCCAAGTATGTGGACAATATGAAGATAAGTGGAGGGGCAGGTAGTGTTCAGGGTGCAGTGAGTCTGCAGAAAGACTTGACCATATTGGGAGAATAGGAAGAGTGGCAGATGGAATATAGCGTAGGGAAGTGTATGGTCATGCACTTTGGTAGAAGAAATAAAGGTGTACATTATTTTCTAAACAGGGAGAAAATTCACAAATCAGATGTATAAAGGGACTTGAGAATCCTCATGCAGTGTTCCTGAAAGGTTGAGTCAGTAAAGAAGGCAAATCCAATGTTCGCATTGATTTCAAGAGGCCTGAAATATATTGTATATATTGTATATACAAATATATTGTATCTCTATAAGGCATTAGTCAAACTGTACTTGGAATATTGCGAGCAGTTTTGGGCCCCTTATCTAAGAAAAGATGTGCTGGTATTGGAAAGGATCCAGAGGAGGTTTATGAGAATACAAGGATTAATGTATGAGGAACATTTGATGGTTCTGGTCCTGTGCTTGCTGGACTTTAGAAGTTGGGGGGGGGGGGGGGTGAATCTCATTGAAACCTATCAAATATGGAAAGGCCTAGACAGAGTGGATGTGGAGATTGTGTCCTTTAGTGGGTGAGTGCAGGACCAGAGGACACAACCTCAGAATAAACGGACATCTATTTAGAACCCAAATGAGAAGGAATTTCTGTAGACAGAGGGTAGTGAATTTTTGGAATTAATTGCCACAGATGGCTGTGGAAGCCAAGTTATTGGTTATATTTAAAGCAGAGATTGATAGTTTCTTATTAGTAAGGGTGTCAACAGTTACAGGGAGATGGCAGGAGAATGGGATTGAGAAGGATAATAAATCAGCCATGAAGAAATGGTGGAGCAGACTTGACAGGCTGAATGGTCTAATTCTGCTCCTGGGTCTTGTGGTCATTGCCTCTGTCAACATCTAAGGTTCTCTTAACTTTTCCATTCTTGTCCATCCTTCTTACTGGAACACACCTGTCCTGTACTCTGCTGTTAGTCTTCAAACAGAAAATGTCAGATGTAGACTTGCTAAAAAACTGCTGTTCCCAATTAACTCTTCTTAGCTCCTGCCTCATTCTCTTGTAATTTACCCTGCTCTAATTTAATACTCTTTTCCAAGGACCATACCTATCCTTTTCTATACCTATCTTAAAAGATTGGGTTGCTTCATCTGCTGAGGATGAAGATGTCACTGTTCCCCAACGGTTCACCTGTTGAAAAGTCAGTCACCTGGCCAGGCTCATTACTCAACACCAGGCCCAGTATGCCCCTCCTCGTGTTGGACTATCTACATATTGATGTATGAAACCCTTCTGAATGTACCTAACCAATTCTGCCCCATCTAAACCTCTTACACTTAAGGTCCTAGTTTATATTAGGGAAGTTGAAGTCTTTCCTCCTCCCACCTCTCCCTAATGACAACAACCCTGTTGTTTTTACACTTTTCCTTAATCTGCCTGCATATCTGTTCCCATATTACTATGGGGGCAGGTAGGGGAGAGTTGTAGTACAATCCCATTAGTGATTGGACCCCTTCCTGTTTTTTTGTTCTACCCATGTAAGCTCTGTGGACGAGCCCTCCATTATGTCCCCTCTGAATGCGTCTGTGATACTGTCCCTGATTAGTAGTGGAACTCTCCTTCCTCTTTTACCTCTCTATCTTTCTAAAACATTGAAAACCTGGAATATTGAGCACCCATCCCTATCCCTGTCTCAACCAAGTTTCTGTAAAGGTCACTACTTCATAGTTCCATGTACTGGTCTATGCTTTTAAGTTCATCAACTTTACCCATTGTACTCCTGGCATTAAAAACACACATACTCTTCAAGCTGTTTGTCCAATGTATCTATTACTTTGCTGCTGCCTGCCTGTTTTTACTGGTCCTGACATCTACCTCCTTCTCCATCCTTCCACATTCTGACCACGTGTTCTGATTCCCACACCCTGCCAAATGAGTTTAAACCCTCCCAATTAGCACTATTGAACCTACTGTCCAGGATATTGGTTCCACTCCAGTTAAGATGCAACCTGTCCCTGTTGTACAGGACACCCTGTCCCAGAAAAGGTTCCAATTATCCAAGAACCCGAAACTCTACCTCCAGGCACCAGTTCTTCAGCTAGTCATTCATCTGTAGTATCATCATATTGCTGCCCTGACAAGCATGAGTTTTACATTGTCACCAGTTTGATAATAGGATCTGCTATTAGAAATGAGGACTTGAAATAATAATTTGTAGAACACCTGACAGGCATAAAATGTCACATGCCTGCTCATACATCCAAAGTTTCTGATCATACAGAAATTCACAAGAGCCTCTCATTTCACAGTTAAGTTTAGTGTCCATCTGGTGTATTTCATGTCTGCCTTCTGAGTATTGTAGCAGTACTTTTACACCCTTAAATGCAAATTTTCTGTACTACACGAGGAGTGTCCAATACTTCAAATTGAGCTTTTCAGTGTCCACAGATAGGAAATAATCTCTCCTCCCTAAGAAGCAGCATGCAAAGTTCTCTCTGGAGTAGAATTCTGTGCATGAGTACACATTATTGGAGATGTGAAGGTTGGCAAAACATTGAAATTCAGTACCCGAATTTGTGCTTTAGTTAACAAGTTTAATCACTTGATTCATTGTCAATCCTTTAGGTATAAACCTTTTATTTTGGATTAGAATTTTTCATGGTTTGTTTCTGTTGTGTTTAGGTACCAGTATTGAAATTAATAAAGTGACATTAACTGACAATTTTGCTCAGTTCAGAATTGGTATTTGGTGAGCTGCATGCTTTTGGATCAATAAGTTCCAGCAATAGCCTTGTGCACAGGTTTCTGAATGTACTAGACACTTGGTTAGTGGTCTGACACTTTTAAACTTGTGCAAAGCAAGAGATTTACTGTTCTGTAAAATTTTTAATAACTTTTTGAACCATACAGTTTTAAATACTTAGAATGCTGCATTTGTATCTACAGCTTCTGATGAAACACCACCAGTCAAGACAGTTGGAAATAACACTCAAGCAAATGGTTCAAATGTTGCCTCAAATACCATGTTCAAACCAAGAGGCAGGGAGTTTTCATTTGGTAAGAAAATTGAATGAATGCATTGTGATATATAATAACAAGGGATCTATTAAGAACATTTTAAAAGTTTTGAATAGTGGATTTGTGTTTGTGAGTTTGTTCTTAAAAATTCTAATGCAATATCTTGTTTAATTCCTTAAGGTATTAGCAATAGATGTACAGGATGTCAGTCAGACAATTGAAATGTCAGTAATTTTCTTTGTTTCCTTAGAACTGACATGTCCCAATATAACAATTCAACTTTGTTACATTAAGAAACAATTCTGGATCATTTGGTATCTACTCCCACCATCAAATGGCAACAGTTTTCTTATTTTTTTTAAACTAATTTTGCTAACTTAACCATTATACCATCTCCATAGCCTTCTGAAAAAAACTCTTGTCTTCTCACATATTTCTAGGAACCATCTTTTGAATTGATTTTTTAATGCATTTCTACAAACCGACTACAAAGAAAAAAACACAACAGCAAAATGAGAATTAATACAGTGCCAAATAAACATATCAAAAGTATAATTCATAACAATAAGGAAAGAGCACCCAGAATAAAATCATATAAAGTTGGTATCCTCCCCTCCCTCCCACTAGGAACCTCTGGGCCAACCATTACATTATGTAAAAAAAAGAAGAGAACTTCAACCCCCCCAAACTGTAAATATAGTTTAAAAAAAAGAATAATAATGCCTACTATGAAAACTATAATGTAATTTCCATCAAAAAGAAACCATAAAACTTAGAGGGGAAAAAAAAGCTGAAAGTAAGGGATTAAGAAGAACAAGCTTAACCTAAAGAGGAGTTATGAAAATAATCAAGAAAAGGTCCCCACACCTTTTGAAATTTTATGTTCAAGTTGAGAAGGGAGTAATTAATTTTTTCAAGATCTAAACAGGACATAATATCATTAAGCCATTGAGCATGAGTGGGTGGGGCAACATCTCTCCACTTAAGGAGAACTAAGCGTCAAGCCAAAAGAGAGGCAAAAGATAATGTTCACCGTTTAAGGTACCAAAAAGGGCAATCAGAGGATTAGGTTCTAAGTGGCAATTAAGAATATGGAATAAAGAAGAAAAAACTTCTCTCCAAAATTTCTCTAAACTAGGACAAGCCCAATACATATGGATAAGAGAAGCCAAGCCACCTTTACACTTGTCACAAACAGGACTGATGTCAGGATAAAACAGCGCCAATTTAGTTTTTGACATATGAGCCCTATGTACAACCTTGAACTGTAAAAGACAGTGGCAAGCACATAAAGAGGTTGAATTAACTGACTTAAGAATTGAATCCCAAACCGCATCAGATAAAGAAATATTTAGATCATGCTCCCAATCAGTTCTAATTTTATCAAAGGGGGCATGCCTCAAGGTCACTAATTTATCAGGAATAAAAGATATTAAGCCTTTGCCCAATACAATTAATACAAAGAAACAGGTCCACAATGTTTTTCTCAGGCATCTCAGGAAAATTAGACAATAAAGGGTTAATGAAATGTCTAATTTGATGGTGTCTAAAGAAGTGGGTATTAGGTAGATTAAACTTTACAGAGTTGTTGAAAAGTTGCAAAACGATTGTCTATGAAAAGATCTTCAACGCGCCTAATGCCCATTCTATACCAATCATGAAATGTTAAGTCTGGCATAGAAGGTAGAAAAAGATGATTATATAAGATAGGACTGGAGAGAGACAAACCATGAAGGCCTTTAAATTTTTTAAACTGAGCCCATATTCTCAGAGTACGTCTAATAAGAGGATTAACAATTAGTCTAGGCAAATGACAAGGAAGTGCAGATCCAAGAAATGCAGAAATAGAGATATTCTTAGTAGAGTTCAACTCCATTGCCACCCATTTTGGACAATCAGACTGATTATGAAAAAAGCACCAAAAAGTAAGACAGCGAATATTAGCTGCTCAATAATATAAACAGAAGTTAGGTAAAGCCATAGCACATTTTTTAGATTTTTGAAGGCAAGCCTTATTGTGTCTAGAACGTTTGCCCTTCCATAGATAGGACAAAATGATACAATCTGAGGAGTCAAAAAAAGCTTTAGAAATAAAAAATTGGTTAAGACTGAAATAAATATAAAAATTTAGGAAGGATAATACATTTTAATAACATTAATACGACCTACCAGAGACATAGTGTAACCATTGTGTCAAACTCTGTTTAGGAGCCTTCTTTATGTGAGCTGATATGAAAAATGCTGCTCTGTCACATTTTTGTTATACATCATGTGTTACAAACCACAAGTTTAAAGTCAGGATGATTAGAATGGTTTCCAAATAGGTAGATAACTCTCAAATGCCTGATATTAAAGAAATAGTTTTTTGCTGATCTTTGGAATGGTCCAAGAAAATTTTGTGCTTTCTAAAGTGTTCGTTCTTCCAAAGTGGCGTGGATATTTATCTGCTTTTGTTGGGGTAGCCCAGAAAATAATAGTACTAGCAGAGGTCAAGACTTCTAAGCTTGAGCATTTTCTCATAATAACCTGCTTGGAAACAAAGTGTCAACTTGCATTTGGTGAACAGTGATTCTGTCTTTTGTCTTCAAGTGGAATCAGTTTGATTTAATTAGCTGATAGTGTACTGCAAGTATTACTGGACTGTAACAATGAATGATCATGGAATTGGGAATTGAGTTGAAATTCAAGTCACTAGTATGTAGTTTAGAATCTGTTTGCTACAAACTCAAAAATAGCTAAATGCAAAGTGAAACAGGATGCATTTTTATTTATTGCTCTAGCTCTCCGATGTTTCATTGGTTAATTATTTAAAGTACATCAACTGACACCCAAATGAAATGCCCCAAATAACAACCTGAAATTTGTACTTCTGCTGGCACCAATTTTGATATTTACCCAGCCTATTTAACCTTCAGTAAATTGATGGAAGCTGTCATTGACAGTGATGTCAAGTGTCACTTACAAACAAATGAAATGATCTGGGAAATTTGAAAATTTGAACAGCAAATGCTGGAAACATTGAGGCAGGTGGGATCTGTGGAAATCAAGAGTTAATGTTTTAGGTTGAAAGCTGTCAGAGTTCTGTGTCACGTTTTTCACTGTCTGGTTTTGGTTTCTGTGGGCTATTAGCTCATTATGGCCTGTGTGCTAACATGGACTAAGGAGCTTAATTTCATAAAGACACCCTGATAGAAGTAAAGTCAAAGGGCATGTAAGGAAATGTACTCCACTGATTGGAGTCATACCTCTCACAAAGAGGTGTGGTTTTGATTGTTGGGCATCAATCATTCCAAGCAAGACCTTACTATAGGAGTTCTGTGGGCCAGTGTTATAATGCCAACATTCTTCTGCTTTATCATTGGTTGTGTTACGAACCCCGTAACTGGGTCACTTACCAGTAAAGATAGAGAGGTCTGTTAAAGCCTGATGTTACGATTTTTAACAGTATTTATTAGTAAAAATACACAAAAATAATATCAATGCAAACATACAGATAATATACGTCATCAATACTAAATCTAAAAGTGCGGGTATAATAATAATGAGAAATAGCTCTATCATTGTTTAGGGGATAATATATTGTCCGATGAAAATATAAAAGTCACTCAGTTCATTCAGGCTGCAGCCTTTTGTTGGAGAGAGAGAGATTTTTAGAAACTTGCCGGCTTTCCTTTTTATGATTTCGATCCTTCGGGAGTCCCGTTGGTGTGGCCGTTCACTTGTGGCCTCTCCTTTAGCTAAAGCGGTTCTTCCGTGGTGAGACTGCCAATTCCCAGGCAAGGGAAAAGGACGCACGCGAGCCCCCCACCGGCTGTCGCTATTAAACGCTGTCACGGGATTTCTAGCGTTTCTCCTGGTGCGTCTGAAGGGGTTGTTCCCCAGACCCTCTTTTATCCTTACTCACGGGGTCTCAGATGTCAATCAGGTTGGGATGATGCAATCCCTCAACCAGCCCACTCTGGTCATCCCCTGAGGGCTTCAATGAATAGTACAGTACTCAATACAAATTCCGTCTCCAAGAGACAATGGCCGTTATCCGTGGCTTTGTCTCGCTGAAGCCAGGACACATTCCAAAACCTTGAGTATTCTCTCTCATTTCCTGGTCCCAGACCCGAATTAATAGCGATCTTGCGATTCTCAAAAAGGAGCGGGCGACTTTGTACCCTTCGGCCCCTCAGAGATGTGGCACATTCGTAACAGTTGGAAGTGGGGGGTGTTCCCTGAATGCACAATGTTCTGTTCCATGTGCAACTCCTCTGCAGATGTAGCACCCCAAAGTACCAGATACTGACCAGTTGCAACATGATAGCATTGAACCAGTGACTCTTGACCTTGCTAAATCCTCTATCATCACTGTACAGTACTGGGAAAGATCACCATTGAGCAGAACCTTGGCAGGGCCAATGACATAAAAGCCATAGCAACAAATGCAGGTCCAAATCTGGCCAATATGTGACCAGTGAATGACCACCTTGTACCCAAAGCCTATTCACCATTTGTAAGATTAACACCAGGTATGAATAGAATACTTACCGCTTACTGGCTATCTACAGCACCAACAACTCTTATGACAAGTATTAGATCCTCAGACAAAGCAGTCTACTTGATTTGCATCCCATCGTCCACCTTAAACATGGGATTTCTTTCATTACCAGCATATTGTGGTTACAATATATAGTCTACAAAATGCATTTCAGTTCCTTAGACTACCTTAGCAGTATCTCTTAAATTTGCGACTACAGGTTTCCCCCGCTATTCGAAGGTAGTAAAGTAAAGAAGCAATTTACCATTTATTTATATGAGAAAAATCTGTGAGCGTTTGCAGACCCAAAAAATAACCTACCATATGATGCCAAATAACACATAAAACCTAAAATAACAGTAACAGATAGTAAATGCAGGAATGATCTGATAAATACACAGCCTGTATAATGTAGTAATACTTTTCTGCAATTATTGCAGCACTGTCCACCGCAGCGAAAATCTCACGCAAGTGCTCTCAGCAGCACTCGTGGCAAAAACACATGGTGCAAGCTCTCCCGGCAGAAACACACGGCACAAGCGCTCCCGGCAGAAGCACTCTTTCCAGTAACCTTTAAGCTATGAAGCTACCAAATAACACATAAAAATACAGTCTATATAAAGTAGAAATAATGTATGCCCAGTGTAGTTTCACTTACCGGAATCGGGAAGACAGTGAGCACACTGATGATGGTGTGTTAGGCTGAGTTGTCGGAGGTTGGGGTGGTGGGAGGTAGAGGAGACTGGGGTGTCGTCTCATCGTCGTCTATTTCCATCAGGGCAGGCAGGTCACCTTCTGTGTCTGCCTGCCTCAATGTCGAAGGTCGAGTTTTGTCGTCTGCTGTGGCTGATGTGGAAGACTTGAAAAATGACAGTATGCTTGACTGCTTAGCCTCGCGCATTTTTCTATCATACAGTTCTTTGTTAGCACTCAAACCATCCTGCAAATATGCCCTAAACCTATGTACCCTTTCAAAATTAAAGTCATACTTTTCTGCAATCATTGCAGCGTTGTCAATCACAGCGAAAATCTCACGCAGTTGCTTCTCATTCAGTTCCTGGACGATTTCACTTTCGGGCTGTTTGCTACTGCATTCGGTTTCAGTTGTCATTCTTTCCTCTTCATCAGTTCTTCATCTCTCAGTTCTTGGTCATGCGATGCCAAAACCTCTTCAACATCATCTTCGTCAACTTCCACAAATCCTTTGTCAAACTCACTATGTCCTTACTTTGTTCAACACGATCGAAGCACTTAATTATGTCTAGTTTTATGCTAAATGTAACACCCTTACGCACTCTTTTAGGCTTTTCCGATACCTTAGAACTTGCTAACGGATGCACAAAATAAATCGACATAAAGCACAGATGCTCACAGGCATGCGTTTAAGCAATGCCGGCTAGAATGCAGTTCTGGGGGAGGAACTTGGCTGCTTGGCGTGTGCTGCCTTTTTTCGTAACAGTGAAAACACCTTCTGTTAGCGAAAACTGGTAGCTAATGTAGGTCTTTCATAACAGCGAGTTGATGTAAAGCGAATGTTCGAAAAACGGAGGGGAGGCACCTATATTACCATGAAGGCAAGAGTAGCAAGTGTATGCTTAAGCCCCGCCCCCCTTAATTTACATGCCATCCTCACTTGGAAATATTGTGTGCCTGTGGTGTTACATGGATGGACTGGGCTTTATTCAAAGACTTATCTATAGATCTGAATGAATGCACCATGATTGTCACGGACTTTATAAAAATTGTTGTAGACTAATATGCCCCACAAAATCATTTGAGTCTTCACCAACCAGAAGCCCTGTATGAATCATGTGATCCACAATCTGATGAGGCCCAGATCGGGGCAGTCAAGTCTGGTCACCAAGAAAGTTACAAAAGGTCCAGGTACAATCTTTAGAAGAGCTATCTCTGAAGCGAAGTGATAATTCCGGACTAAACTTGAATCAACAAAGGATACTTGACATTTGTGGCAGGGCTTGAATGCTGTCACCTCTTATAAAGTAAAATCAAGTGACATAGATGACAACAGAGCTTCGCTTCGAGATGAACTCAATGTCTTCTCTGCTCCCTTTGACCATCAAAACGTGGAGGAACCTACATGAATTCCCATAGCCCCCAATGACCTGCGATTTCAGTCTCTGAGGCTGATGTGCGAGCATACTTCAGGAGGGTGAACCCACGGAAAACATTGGTCCAGCTGAGCTATCTGGCCAAGTATTAAAGACCTGGTACTGATAAACTGACTGGAATGCTCACTGAGATCTTTAATCTCTCGCTTTGGCAGTCTGACTAACTGACCTGATTCAAGCACACTTCACTTATACCTAAGAAGAACGTGGTACCTGCCTCAGTGACTATTATCCTTTAGCATTTACATCCAAGTAAAGTGTTTTGAGAGGTTGTTGATTAAACATATCCACTCCCTGAGAAGTTACTTGGATTCACTCCAATTTGTTTACTGGCACAACAGGTCCACAAGAGATGCCATTTCATTGGCTCTTTACTCAACCCTGGAACATCTGGACAGCAAAGGTGCATACATCATGATGCTCTTTATTGACTACAGCTCTGTATCCAATGCCATTATTCCCTCAAAACTAATTAATAAGCTTCAACCCCTTGGTCTCAATACTTCCTTGTGCAATTGGATTCTCTATTTCCTCACTTGCAAACCCCAGTCAGTTCAGATTAGCAACTGTATGTTCTCAATGATCTCCATCAGCACAGGTGTACCACAAGGCTGTGTGCTTCGCCCCCTGCTGTACACACTTTACACTTATGGCTAAACACAGCTTCAATGCCATATTTAAATTTGCTGACTACACCACTGTCATAGACCAAATCAAAGTTTGTGAGGAAAATGTCAGCAAGACTGAGGAGCTAATTATTATGTGTCTATCCATGGCCGCCTCTACTGTCAAGATGAAGCCACATTCAGGTTGGAGGAACAACAGCTTATATTCTGTCTGGGTAGCCTCCAACCTGATGGCATGACCATTGATTTCTCTAACTTACGTTAATGCCCCTCTTCCCCTTCTTACCCTATCCCCTATTTATTTATCCCCCCCTTTTCTCTTTTTTTCCTCTCTCTGCCCCTTTCATATTCACTCCTTGCCTGCTCTCCATCTCCTTCTGGTGCTCCCCTCCCCCTTTCTTTCTCCCTAGGCCTCCCGTCCCATGATTCTTTCCCTTCTCCAGCTGTGTATTCCTTTTGCCAATCAACTTTCCAGCTCTTAGTTTCATCCCTCCCCCTCCTGTCTTCTCCTATCATTTTGTATTTCCCCCCTCCCACTTTCAAATCTCTTACTATCTTTTCTTTCAGTTAGTCCTGACAAAGAGTCTCTACCCGAAACATCGACAATACTTCCTATAGATGCTCCCTGGCCTGCTGTGTTCTACCAGCATTTTGTGTGTGTTGCTTGAATTTTCAGCATCTGCAGATTTCCTCGTGTATGAGCTAATTATTACTGTTAGGGCCAAAAAATTTGAGATGAAAGTAAGCAATTGAATGGTATTTGTTAACTTATTACCTTTACCACATTGCACATTAATATAAAAATGACCATGCATTCTATCAATGTTTCTTAAAAACAAATAAGATCCTCTTCACATATACTGCATATGAAATTGCTAAACAAATAATCATCTCATCAAAGATGCTTACGTTGGTGGGAAATGAACTAACACTAGAACACATTCTGAGAAATGGGCAACCCAACCTAAAATTTTCGTCTTAAACTCTCAGAAAATCAGTCTCTAGAAGTTGTTTTTTCAAAATTTCACATCTTTATTTAAAACATTAAAAATATATGGTGATGTGGAGTGGTGGGGAAAGTTCTACAAAACAATTAAAATGTTAAGTTTTGTATGTTTTGAAGAAAACATAAATTCTGCTGGGGGTTGTCTTTCCTGGCAAACTGCTCAGTGCCTTCCATTTCATTGATATCATATATTAGAGACAACAGTCTGTCATATACCATTCAGTTAAGTTTTCTAATACACGGTAACAAACTACAACAAATTCAGAGTGGATCAAATTAAAGCGATTTTTATTATTTTACTTGCAAGGGAAGATCTGTCTCTACACAAGTTACTGTCTGGAAATAGCATCAACCTCATAGCTCCAAACAAACCACTTTTATACTTTACAGAGAACAGTAATTAATTCCATTCTGTAACATTCCTCCATTATATGCATCTTGATCTGGTTCTGACTGTAATCTGAGAGGCCCCAAAGCTCGGTTGGATATGATTGCCTCTTTTATACGTTCAAATATTTCCTCAGCCTGTGGGGTATAATGGATTTGATTGACTGGAAAGGGGAAGTTTCTGGAGGGGTATAGCAATAGCAGCGTAATCTAAAAATCCACTGTCCATGGTACCCAATCATTCCCAGGAAACATTTCATTTTCCTATGTGTCATCGGCTGGGGGGCTTCACCTACTGCTTTAATCTGAGTCTTTATCAATGGTCTTGTATCCTACAATAGGGTATGTCCCAGATAAGTAACTTCTGGTTGTACGAACTGTAGTTTCTGCTTCAATACTTCATGACATTTTAGATGGTTTATGTAAAAGCTAGAGGGAGTCCTGCTCACAAGTTCCCTTGCTTGAGAAGGTCAGCAGGAGGTCATCCACATACTGTATTACAGTAGAGCCTCTGGGGAAACTCTTTACCTTCTTCCACTTGAAATTTACATGACAAAACACTGATTGCATCAAAGCTATTTTCCAAGGAATCGCAAACTCAAAATCAATGTTGAAGGTCTTGGGTGACATATTTTATGTCCTATGAAAAAGCAGTCTTATTATAAAGCAACTTTTAGAATTGTTCCCAAAAATATTTGAATTTTTCCAAAAGTGTTAATTTCTAATTCCCAATTTTATTATCTACCAATGAGTGATTTCCACAAATGCCCATTTCCGTCAGAAATGTGAGCATCTCATATCCTTAATGCAGATGCACAAAATTTCCATCTCAACTCGCATTACACTTGGCCAGTGTGGGGTCTGAGTTTCTCTAAAATCAATTCCAATGGAAAAATAAAGAAACACAAACCAAAAAAAAAGTAGATAAAGCAAAAATCCAAGTAAGTACCCCCTTTCCCCCAACCTATGGGTTCCCTGTTGTTATTACCCATAACAGTCAATATCGTATTCTTAAATTCCTTATTTATTCCCCGAGTATGTCACTGCTTTGGCAAAGTGGACTGTATGTTCAGTTGTAAGCACATTATAATCCATCTTCTTTCTTCATTTATCATCTGGTTTGTATATTGCTCTCTGTTAACTCATTACTTGGAACGAAACACTAGAATCATCCCCAGGCACGCATGTCTAGACATCCTTAGCAATATCCCTCATCTTCTGTACCCTGACTGGGGTAGTGTATGTTATACTTTGGTTCTTATTTCCTGCCCCGGTCCTCCCTCTGATAATAACTGGTGGTGGGGTGCAATCATGCAGTTGGTAGCACAAGTTCTTTTTGGTTGTACGTTGGCTTGGGAATCCTTGTGAGGAGGCTCCTTATCATAGCCGTATGTGGTCACCTTGCCTGCTAAATCATTCCAATCCATATCTCCGTGCTCATCCTCTTCCTTTCTTTCAGATCCAAAAGTGTATATTATTCCTCTGAGCAGTATATTGGCTCTGCAGCTTTTGTATTTGCTTCTCTTTTCATGTGGTGATTTATCTTTCTGAATTGGGGAAGGATGCACGCTGACCCATCGTTTACTTTATCCTTAATTTGTTCTATGTACGTTTATCAATATTCTGTCAACTTACCAGTTTTCACTGCAGTGTACGGTATGGTTTAATAAATTTCAGTATTTAGTTCTGGTGCCTGGTGTGCTGATAACCCTTTCACTATTAGATGGTCTTTCATTCATCTGTGTAATGATGAATCATTCATCATTCGATCTGTGTAACTTTAGGGAGTTAGGAAAGAGGCTGAAGAGTAGGATGTCCACGGTGGTAATCTCTAGATTACTCACAGTGCACGAGCTAATGAAGTTCAGAACAGGAAGATAGCGCAGATGAATGAGTGGCTGAGGAGATGGTGCAGAGGGCAGGGTTTCAAGTTCTTGGGTGATGGAATCTTTTCTGGGGAAGGGTTGACCTGTACAAAGTAGGACGGGTTGCACCTGAAGTGGAGGGGAACTAATATCCTGGGAGGGAAGGTTTAAACTAGATTTGCAGAGGGATGGGAACCGAACTGCAGAGACAGAGGATGGTGCAGTTGGTGTTGAAGTAGTGACAGCTTGTAGGGAGTTTGAGGAAGTATAGGCAGATGATAGAGCAAAGAAGCACTCAGATGGCTTGGGATGTGTCGTATTTTAATGAAAGGAGTATCATAAGTAAGGCGGATGAACTTAAGAGCGTGGATGAATACGTGGAACAATGATGTTGTGGCCATTACAGAGACTTCAGTGACTTGGGCAGGAATGGCTGCTGAATGTGCTGGGCTTTAGATGTTTGAAAAAGGACAGGGTGGAAGGCAAAAGAGGTGGGGGAGTGACACTGCTAATCAGGGATAGTATCACGGCTGCAGAAAAGGAGAAAGTCATGGAGGGATTGTCTACTGAGTCATTGTGGGAAGTCAGAAACAGGAAGGGGGCAATAACTCTACTGGGTGTTTTTTATAGACCCCCCCCCCCCCCCCAAAAGTAACAGACATTGAGGAGCAGATGGGCAAGCAGATTCTGGAATGGTGTAAAAATAATAGGGTTGTTGTGATGGGTGATTTTAACTTTCCTAATACTGACTGGCATCCCCTTAGAGCGAGGGGTTTAGATGGAGTGGAGTTTGTTAGGTGTGTTCAGGAAAGTTTCCTGATGCAGAAGCCAACTGGAGGGGATGCTGTACTTGATATGGTATTGGGAAATGAACTTGGTCAGCTGCCAGGTCTCTCGGCGGGAGAGCATTTTAGAGGCAGTGATCACAACTCTGTCTCCTTTAGCATATCCACGGAGAGGGATAGGAGCAGACAATTTGGGAAAACATTTAATCGGGGTAGGGGGAAATATGCTCATAGGCAGGAACTTGGGAACATAAATTGGGAGCAGATGTTCTCGGAGAAATGCACGGCAGAAATGTGCAAATGCTCAGGGAACATTTGCATGGCGTTCCTTATGGCTACGTTATGTTGAGGCAGGAGAAGAATGATAGGGTTAAAGGAACCATGTGTACAAAGGATGTAGAAAAGCTGGTTGAGAAGTAAAGAAAAAAGCTTATGAAAGGTTTGAGAAACTAGGTACTGTTGGAGCTCTAGAAAATTACAAGGGTGCCCGGAAGGAGCTCAAGATTTTGAGAGCTAGAAGGGGCCAGGAGAATGCCTTGGCAAGCAGGATTAAGGAAAACCCCAAGGTATTCTTCAAATAGGTGAAGAGCGAGAGAATGAGCCTTGTGCGAATAGGACCAATCAGGAGCCAGAGTGAAAGCACGCATGGAGCTGTAGGAGATCGCAGAGGTACTTAATGAATACGTTGCTTCAGTATTCATCAGTGAAAAGGACCTTAGCAATTGTGGAGATGCGCGAAGCGCGTGAGTGTATAGATATTAAGTAAGAGAATGTACTGGAGTTTTTGAAAGGTATTAAGTTAGATAAGTTGCTGAGATCGGACAAGATATACCCCAGGCTTCTGTGGGAAGTGAGGGAGGCGATTGCAGAGCCTCTGGTGATCTTTGCATCATCAATAGGGATGGGAGAAGTACCAGAGGATTAGAAGGTTGTAAAGAATGTTCCCTTGTTCAAGAAAGGGAGTTGAGATACTATAGGGAATTATAGATCAGTGAGTCTTACTTCAGTGGTGGGCAAGTTGTTGGAGAAGATCCTGAGAGGCAGGATTTATGAGCGTTTGGAGAGACATAATCTGATTCAGGATAGTCAGCATGACTTTGTCAAGGGCAGGTCATTCCTTATGAACCTGATTGAATTATTTGAGGATGTAACGAAACACATTGATGTAGGTAGAGCAGAATATGGATTTCAGTAAGGCATTTGATAAGGTTCCCCATGTGAGGCTAACTCAGAAAATAAACCTTGATTTGTGGATCCAGAATTGGTTTGCCCATGGAAGGCAAAAGGTGGTTGTAGATTATTAGTATTCTGCATGGTAGGCCGTGACCAGTGGTGTTTTGCAGGAATCTGTTCTGGGACCCCCTCCTCTTTGTAATTTTTATAAATGATCTTGATGAGAAAGTGGAAGGGTGGTGGTTAGTAAGTTTGCTGATGACACAAAAGTTGAAGGTGGTGTGGATAGTCTGGAGGGTTGTCAGAGGTTACAGCGGGACATTGATAGGATGCAGAACTGGGTTGAGAAGTGGCAGATGGAGTTCAACTAGATAAGTAGATAAGTGTGAAATGGTTGATTTCAGTAAGTCAAATTTGAAGACAATATAATATTAATGGTAAGATTCTTGGCAGTGTGAAGGATCAGCGAGATCTTGGCGACTGTGTCTATAGGACACTCAGAACTGCTGCGCAGGTTGACAGGGTTGCTAAGAAGGCGCGCGGTGTGTTGGCCTTCATCAACTGTGGGATTGAGTTCAAGAGCCATGAGGTAATGTTACAGCTATAGAGGACCTTAGATCCCACTGAACTGTGTTTAGTTCTGGTCACCTCATTACAGGAAGGATGTGGATACTATTGAGAGAGTGCAGAGAAGATTTTTGTGCATGATGCCTGGATTAGAGAGCATGCCTTATGAGAATAGGTTGGATGAACTTAGCCTTTTCTCCTTGGAGCAAAGTAGTATGAGAGGTGACCTGATGGAGGTATACAAGATGATGAGAGGTGTGTGGATAACCAGAGGTTTTTTCCCCCAGGGCTGAAATGGCTAACATGAGGGGGCATCATTTTAAGGTGCTTGGAAGTAGGTACAAGGGGGATGTCAGAGATAAACTTTTCACACAATGAGCAGTGGGTGCATGGAATGCACTGTCAGTGAAGATGGTAGAGGCTGATACAATAGGGTCTTTCAAGAGACTCCTAGATAGGTACATGGAACTTAGAAAACTAGAATTTCCCTACTGCATAGCCCTCTAGAGTAGGTTACATGGTTGACACAACATTGTGGGCCAAAGGGCCTGTAATGTGTTGTAGATTTCTAAGCTTCTATGTCCCTGACACTGAATCATCCAATACTTCTGTCTGCATCTCTTTCACATGTCCCAAACACTGGGTGAACTCTTTTCTTAAATCAGTTACTGTCATGTTAAATGCGTAGGAATTTTGATGAGAGAAACTTATTCACTCAAGACCATAGCATTGATTGCAGTGTAAAGGGCAAAATCAAGACAAAACTGAAGTCTGCCAAGGCTAAAAAGAAACTTCTGCCACTCCCCTAGGTAGTTCTGTCCTCGGAATTCCTTGTGTTACTGTCGTACCTAGACAAGTGAATCTTGGTGGAACTTACAAATTCTGCTGTGTACCATTCAGCTAGGTCTTTTAATATATAGTAACAAACTACAACAAATTCAGAATGGCCAAAATATAGCAATTTTATTATTTTACTTGCAAGGGAAGATCTAATTCCAAACAAGTTATCATCTGGAAATATCTTCCATCTTACAGTTCCAAACAAACCACCTTTTACAGAGAACAGTAATTAATTCCATTCCATACTATTTCTCCATTACCTGCATCTGACATTTGTTCTTTAGAAGCTGTGTCCTGTTTACCTTTGTTGTTAAACCCCTGCCTTAAAACGCACATCTCCTGTAATAAAACATATACAGCTTCCTATAAGCCTCCATCCAAACCAGCAAAACACATTGCATTTTACAAAAGTTAAAAATTCATGAAGATTTCAGGGTTGTAGCTTTATTTCTACGAATCTAACACCCGGAACTAAGATTAAAAGTCAAATAACGTAGTCAATATGTCTGAAACATAAGTTATGTACATTAGTTGTTCAGGAACTAGCTTAAGGTCTGCTTCGCTCCCAAGTAAGACATTGTGTACACACTGAGTTTGAGTTTCTACCTATTTATTGGAATCCACTGTACTTACACGTAGAGGTGTATATTTGTAGAGTCTAAACATAATGAATTTGCTGCTTTCTTTATAGAACAGTGGAATGCCAAAATTACTGAGTTGAAACAACAAGTAGAGGCGCTTTTCAATGAAAAATGTGGTAAGTAATTGTTTACTGAAAGGAAATTGACTTTGGAAAATACAATGCCCTAATTATAACCATAAAAAGTTAGCAATATTCTATGCTTTTATCTTGATGGAAAATTGTGCAATGTTTAAAAAGTAGCATGATTCACAGAAACTATTGGTTGTTGATTATTAGACAAATTGTTAGGGCTCTTATAGCTGCTTGCATTAAGAGTATAGTGTGACAATTAGACACATCATTCCTCCTTGGATCCTTTCAGCAATCAGGAATGTTACTTCCCTTTTGAACACCCTAGTTCAGTTTTAAATAAATTTCAGCCAACATCAACTCTATACCCACAGGATCTTTTCTTGCAATAGCCAGAGATGCAATTTGCTACTTTTATTTTCTCTCTTCCTACAATCCTCACGAAGGTAAAACATCAGTTTAGTTGTGGTACTTGTAATTTGTGTGATGATCTATAGTACATAGAACCATAGAACATTACAGCACAGAAACAGGCCTTTTGGCCCTTCTTGGCTGTGTTGAACCATTTTTCTGCCTAGTCCCACTAACCTGCACCTGGACCATATCCCTCCACACACCTCCATGTACCTGCCCAAGTTTTTCTTAAATGTTAAAAGTGAGCCCGCATTTACCACTTCATCTGGCAGCTCACTCCACATTCCCACCACTCTCTGTGTGAAGAAGCCCCACCACCAATGTTCCCTTTAAACTTTTCCCCCTTCATCCTTAACCTACATTCTCTGGTTTTTTTTCTCCCCTAGCCTCAGGGGAAAAAGCCTGCTTGCATTCACTCTGTCTATACCCATCATAATTTTATATACCTCTATCAAATCTCCCCTCATTCTTCTACGCTCCAGGGAATAAAGTCCTAACTTATTCAACCTTTCTCTGTAACTCAGTTTCTCAAGTCCCGGCATCCTTGTAAACCTTCTCTGAACTCGCCTTATTAATATCCTTACCGTAATTCGGTGACCAAAACTGCACACAATACTCCAAATTTGGCCTCATCAATGCCTTATGCAACCTCACCATAACATTCCAACTCTTATACTCAATACTTTGGTTTATAAAGGCCAATGTACCAAAAGCTCTCTTTACGACCCTATCTACCTGTGACGCCACTTTTAAGGAATTTTGAATCTGTATTCCCGGATCCCTCTGTTCTACTGCACTCCTCAGTACCCTATCATTTTTTTACCATTGATACATGGCAAAACTTAAATTAAACCAGATTTGAGTATTGATTTCTTGAGCATCTTTCATCCAATTAGCAAACTTCAAATCATTACTACTATACTTTTGTGCTTAGTATCTCTGAGTCTTCAGTCATTGGCCTAGGACACAGTTCCATTGAAAGTTATTGTAGATGTGGAACAGCGCCTCATCTTCCATTTATTTATACAGGTTACATTATTATGGATTCATCAGCATGTTCAGTAATTTGATATTGACATTCTATCATTTTTAGATCTTTTTCTCTTATTTTCTTAATTCATCTCGTTATTTTAGTTAAATATCTTATTTAGTGTATTTAGTGTTTACAAGACTATTTCAACAAGAAGAGAAAGCTTTTGGAAAGGGTGACAAGAAATCTTAGAGTGTAATAGTAGAAACATAAACCAAATAACCTTGTGACATTGTGTCACTGAATAAAATCATATGGAATAAGTGAAAGAGAAAAGTAGATAATATACGGTAACAGGATTTGATGGTGATTGGTTCTTGCAAACTGAGCTGGATATAGGTATGGATTTAGATTCTGGCTCAGAGAATCTGACCAAGTTTGACATGGTTTGCCTGGTCTCTGCACTCTGGCCCGCTTGTATGCTCCATGCACTTCTGTTGGGGCCACATTGTAACAGTGAAGTATCATGGCTAGATCGTTCTATTAAGGAATTGTGGATTGCCTAGAGATGACTGGCCCCTTCCCAGAACAGCCAATTTATATTTCAAACAGAAAATTCCACACCAAATGGGATTTTAGCAGACTTCATTTGCATCTGTTAACACTTTATTTCACTCTCCATAGTCTTTCATTTGCCTTCTACCTGTTCTCAGACATTTCCGTGTCTCTGCACCAAAGTGTTTTCTACCTTTTCCCAATTCTGACAAATGGACAATGAGATAAAACACTTTTGTTTTTCTCTATCAATGCTATCCCAAGTGTATTACCAGCATTTAACCTTTTTAAGCTGTTATCTACAAAGTTTTCCTTTTGCAAAATATGCTGCCAAATCCTTTTAGTAATATGTTCTTCTCTTGCAGGTGAAGCATTGGGGGTTTCAGAGCCTGTGAGAGTGCCCTATGCACTATTTGAATCACATCCTGAGGATTTCTATATTGAAGGTTTGCCAGATGGTGTGCCTTTTAGAAGGCCATCAACCTTTGGAATTCCTAGATTGGAAAAGATACTCCGAGCAAAGGCTAAGATCAAATTTATAATTAAAAAGTAAGCTTGCATTTACTATCTTACAAATTGATTTGAAATAAAATGTCTCATCATAAATACTTTCAAGTGAGGTCAGATTGAGTTACTTCATAAGACTGATATAGCTATAGCAGCCTGATCTTATTCTACAGTACAATTCAAAATTAGTTTTTAAAAATGCAAGTTTCTATAATATTGTGACAACATACTACTTATCAGATTTCTATTAAGCATGTCAGTTTGCTTTTTCATCCCTACATGGATGGAAGCAATCCTGGTATTTGTAAGAAAAATAGGTTGCAGGGGAAACAAATGGGGAAATAGGTTTATTCCAAGAGTGGCAAAGAGTTGCTGGGCTGTATGTCCTCCAGTGTTGTAACCAAAATGAAAAATAAATTTTCCTTACATGGTGGAGGTAAAAAAAAATGATTGGGCTGGATTGTGGTTGACTTGGCTTGCTTCTGTGCGACTGTCACAGCTGCACTCTGTTGCCCCACAGCATGAATTAAGCTCCAGTCTGTGCTGCTGTTTTTATCCCACAAAAGCAAGAATTCAGTAAAGCCATAAAGAAGCCTTAGCTGACAAATCCTGGGACTCCCCTGATGACTTTCTAATATCTTGCTTTTTGAAATATTTCTCTGATAATCCCCAAAATGTAAACTTTTTATAACACAATTTAAAAACTCATTTAACAAATTACAATGAAACACAAACTATTAACCTTCACTTTTCCATTCAGGACGGGCATATCTAATAAAAGGTTAAAGGGCTGGATACAGAGTGTATCCATTCTGTCCCTTAGATCAGTATCTGACCTTTATCATATTTCTGCCTTACAAACCTTTAAGAGGGGTTTCAGCAAGCTGTTTAAATAATTGGAAAAATTACACTTTTATGAATGAGGGGATAGTTAATTGGAAGAAATTATACTCAAATGTTACATCATAATGGTGAAGGTACATCTTTCTGGGCAGTGATGTTGAATCCTATCTACCTATATTTTTAAATACCCTTGTTAAAATGAATGAGGATCATGACAGTGAACTAAAGTTGATAGTTGAGGGAGAGGAGATTAATGGATAAATGTGTAGGTTTGAAAGACTAAGCAGATTGTTAACAAACAGAAGATTCTGCAGATGCTGGAAATCTTCAGCAACACACAAAATGCTGTAGGAATCCAATAAGTCAGGCAGCCTTCTGAAGGGCCTTGGCTTGAAACTTCAACTGTTTGTAGCCCTTCATAGGTGCTGCCTGACTTGCTGAGTTCCTCAATAAGATTACCTAGTTCGGCCATAAAACTGGATTAGGATAACTTTAAACTATACAATTTTTTCACTTTGAACAACAGTGATTATGTCTGCCAGATAACTTGGCATCAGTTAAAAGGATAAATTAATCTTGGAAAAGGGAAATTGAGATTTGTGATATGATTTTAGTGTTTCTGGGTAGGAAAGCTGAGATCTTCATGAACTACAAGACATGTTGAGAGAAGCAAGATTGATTATCATACAGAGGCCCTGGATGGAGCATGTTTAAACATTTACTGAGTATTTTGTTGCTGATGGCTCTGGTCTTGTTAGATAATGCCATCACTTGATAGTTGATGTTGATGATTTGTAAGGCAAATTCTGACGTGTAATTTTACCTTAAAAGCTTACTTTTTTTTCCTCAATAGACCTGATATGTTTCAGACTGCATTACAGGAAGCCTCCAAACGGCCCCTGAGTGAGTAAACTATTAACTTGTATGTTTTAGTACAGCTTGGTATGTAGGAGAGGCTAGACTTCAGTACTAGGTTAACAGTTTTTCCAAGTCTTCAGATATTGTTCAATCAAGGCTCCACCACATTTAACTAACTTTAAATGTCATGTACTGTAATAGAATATAAATTTTACTGTTAATCCTAATGGAGACTGTTCTGCTAGAGTAGTGGTTGCCAACCAGTCGATCTTTTAAGACTTCCCCAGTAGATCCCGAGAAATAAAATGCGCACCAGGCAGAAAAGACAGGAAGCAAAACCCTGCAACCCAGAAACAACCTCTCCCCACAAACAGCTCTCCGCAGCGGGAGCACCACTACATCACCATTATCCTAATCGTCATCAACCTATGTTTATAATGCTCACATTACAACACTTCTCCCCCTTCAAATTCCAACATTCCCCAAATGTAAAGGAACTGGGAAACAAAAAACAGCGCTCTTTAGCTTGCGTATCTCTGAAACTTATACTAGTGTCTCAGTAACAGTTTACCAATACAAAACACCTGAAGAACATGGCAGATTCAACATTCAATCTAACAAAGGATCATTCATATATTCAGTCTGTCAGGAGGTTTGTAAGGGCGCTATACTGCAACAGATGAAAATTATTAAATCTAAGTACAGGAGCTGTCTAACTGACAGACACCTCACAGACTTTCTCAGACTGGCTGTCTGTAGTTATGAGCCAAATTTTAGGGAACTAGCAGAAAGTATACAGCCCCAGTCAACACTGAGTGCAACAGTCAATTTTTATTCATTCATTTATTTCGTGTTGAAATAAAATTAAATAACAAAGGTGTTGTAATATGAACATTATAAAAATAAGTAATACCAATTAAGATAATAGTAACATAGCAACATTCCTGCTACGGAAAGCCGCCTCCAAAAAGATACTGCTTTCGGGGCTGCGGGGCTCCACTTCCGGTCTCTTCTTCCTGGTGCGCATGTGTGTGTGTCTAAACGATTTAGTAGGTCGATCTTGCCTTTCGCTAAGGCTGAGGTAGGGGATCTTGGGCCTAAAAAGGTTGCCAACCACTATGCTAGAGGAACTTTTATTATCAGTTGCTTGTAACTTTACTTGAGCCGTGTGTTTCCCTCTAAACAGCAAGGTCGCAAACATCCTCTGAGGAGAAAATACCTGAAGTGAAAAAGGCAATGCCTGCTACTTTGGCTCCAGCTGTTGCAGGTAAACCTTGCCTCCACCTCCACCATATATTGAGTGTGAAATGTCTTTTTAACATGAAGTATTTTTTCCTGCTATTTTACTTATTTTATTCATTTCTCAGAAACATCTAGAATTTGCAATGCAGGATGCCATGGTTGTGAATATAGGCTTGGAGAATGTAAATCTGTTCAGTAGATATCAGCAGCTAATAATTTCTATTAAGGTAAATCATAGAAAGGTTACAGCACATTCCATCTTGTCTATGCTGCCAGATCAGCTCAGTAATTCTAATCAGTTTAGAATGTAAAGGACAGTACAGTGCTGGAACAGGCCATTTGGCCCATAAGGTTGTGCTGAGCCAGTTAAAAAAACAAATCAAAAACATCCAAACACTAATTCCTCCTACCTTATCCCTTTATCTTCCTTATGTCTATGTGCCTATCCTGAAGTCTCTTAAAAGCCTCTAATGTATTTGCCTCTACCACCATACCAGGCTGTGCATTGCAGTTGATCAGTTCTTTTTGCTGCTCGCAGTATTGCCAAGCTTTGTCATCTGCAAATTTAGAAGTTGTGGCTTGCAACATACAGTGCTAGGTTATTAATATAGTACTGGAATTACATTAATCTATTGACCTGATTCACTGTACACTTATAACTAGTCCTTTAAAAAATAAATCAGTTACTACAGAGGACATATTAATTTACATATAATGGAAAATTAACACTTGTAACAGCTGATTAACTTTTGAATCCCATAATTGTATTTATTGGGAAAACATTTGGCTCACTACTATTGCAGTGGGTAAAATAACCTGGTAGATGGTGATGGATATTTTGGCTCCAACTCATGTACTGGAGGATCATGCCAAAAGGTTCAATTTTCCTAGTAAGGATATTTTATATTTTAATTCTTTGCATATTTTATTTTTCTGTTTAAATCAAAGATCAGATGGTGAAATAGACTCTTGAAATTTCTCATGATGCAGGTTTAGCAAATCGAGCTGGTGGGCTACCGACTGCAGCAGGTGTTGAAGACCTTAACATCATTCAAGTTACAGTCCCTGGTAAGGCACTGTATAGCTAGCTGTGGGATTTCTTCTGTCTCGTTATAAAAAGGATATAAGAATATAAAACGAGCAGACTTGGAGAAAACAGGGAATTTTTTGGCAGCTCAAGTGCAGTGGGTATGAGTGTCAGAGCCCTACAGAAGTTGGGGGAAAGTTCCATCTTTCTGGACTGCGCAGGTATGGGAAGAAGCCTAAACTCAGTTATAAATAAAGGGAAGGTAGGCTTAAACAGAGCTGTTATTGCCATTAACAGGCTTTGGAACAGGCGGAGGCATAGTTAAGAAGAGGTAAGCCTTTTTTCAGGATGGAATGCTCCACCTGTCGGATGTGGAAATTCAGGATACTTGGACAGTTTTTTCTGATGACTACATCTGTGGGAAGTGCACCTAACTTCAGTTGTTGGAGCTGGATGTACTTGGATCATTCGGGAGACTGAAGATATTAAAGATAAGAATTTTGAAGAGGTGGTCACACCCGGAGTACAGGATTCGGACAGTAGATGGGTGAGGTAAGGGGATTAAGAAGTCAGTATAGGGTTCCCTTATGGCCATTTCCCTCAGCAGCAAGTAAACCTGTTTTGATACTGTTGGGGGTGGGGAGTTAATCTTTCAGATCGCAGCAGCAGCAGCCAGGCTGGTGGCACTGTGGCAGTTCTGAGGCTCAACAGGTAAAGGTAAAGTCGGACAATGTGGTAGTTAGGGGGACAGAAAGGAAATTCTGTGTCCGCAACAGAGACACCATGATGGTATGCCTCTTGGGTGCTAGGGTCCGGGATGTATCAAGAGTGGCTGCAGGATATTCTCAAGAGGGAAGGGGAACAGCCAGAGGTCATGGTGCATATTGGCACCAATACCATAGGTAGAAAAGGGGAAGAGGTCCTATGCAGTATATAGAGTTAGGGAAGAGGCTGAAAAGAAGGACCTCTTCTTTCTTCTTACAGAAACATCTGCATGATCTCCAGATTATTCCCTGTGCCACAGGTTAATGCAGGTAGGAATGGGGCAATAGCATGGATGAAAGAGTGGCTGAGGAGATGATGCAGGGGACAGGATTTCAAGTTCTTGGATATTTGGAACCTGTTCTGGGACAGGGGTGACCTGTACAGGGAGGACTAGTTGGAACTGAATTCGATGGGAACCAATATTTTGGCCGGGAGGTTTGCAGTTGCTAATTTGGAAAGTTTAAACTAGTTTTGCAGGGGACTGGGAACTAGATCCACAGCAAGGAAAGGATCAGAACAGAAGGTAGGTGTCGGGAAGTACTGAAAGACAAAATCAAAATAACAAGTAAGGTGTGTCAGATAGTTTGAAGTGTATATATTTTGATGCTAGGAGTATTATGGGTAAGGGTGATGAACTTAACACATGGATCAGTACATGGAATTACGACGTTGGAGCCAATACTGAAGTTTGGTTGAGTGAGGGGCAAGAATAGGTGATTAATGTGCCAGGTTTTCAAAGTTTTAGAAAAGATAGAGGAAGAGGTAAAGGTGAGGGGAGTTGCATGATGAATCAGGGACAGTGTCATAGTTGCACTCGGGAGACATAATGGAGGGTCGGACACTGAGTCCATTTAGGTTGAACTGTGCAATTGGAAGGCTTCAGTCACACTGATGGGATTGTACTACAGGTCCACTGATAGCTACTGGGACATTGAGGAACAGATATGTAATTAGATTAAGGAAATGTGTAAAAATAATAGGTTGTTGACATTGGGGTTTCAACTTCCCTAATATAAACTGGGACCTTCTTAGTACAAGGGGTTTAGATGGAGCAGAATTTGTTAAGTGTATCCAGGAAGGTTTCTTGAATCAATATGTGGACGGTCCAACGAGAGGAGGCTGTACTGGACCTGGCCGGTTAATTGACCTTTCAGTGGATGAACAGTGACCACAAATCCTTAACTTTCAGGATAGCTAGAGATAAGAATTTTAAATTGGAGTTGGTCAAATTACAAGGGCATTAGGAGGAACTAAGAAGCGTTAATTGACACCTTTTCTCTGGCAAGTCCACATCCGGCTTGTGGAGGGTGTTTAAAGATCCAATGCTCAGAGTACAGGGAAGGTCCCTTCCTGTTAGAAGGAAGGATGTGGATGGAAAGATAAAGAGAACCTTGGATGTCCAGAGAGGTGATAAATTTAGTCGAGAAGAAAGAGGAAAATTATATAAAACTTCAGAAGTTGGGATCAAATGAAGCTCATGACGATTATAATGAAGCCAGAAAAGAGCTAAAGGGAATTAGGAAAGCCATGAGTGGCCATGAAAATTCCTTGGCTTAAGGTGAATTCCAAGGCATTCTATATATACATCAAGAGCAAGAGGATAACTGGGGAGAGGGTGGGACTAGGCAAGGAAAAGGGGGTAACATTTGCTTGGATGCGGAGAATGTGAGTGAGGTATTTAATAAGTACTTTGCTTCAGTATTTACCAAGGAAAAGGATATCGAGGGCCAGGAGAGTGCTGAGTGTAAAAATATGTTAGGGTGTTTAGAGGTCAACCAGTAGGAAATGCTGTGCCTCCTAATGAGTATTAAGGTGGATAAGTCTCCAGGGCCTGATGGGATTTACCCCAGGTTATAGAAGGAGGCAAGAGATAAGATTGCTGGGCCCTTGACCAGTATTTTCCTGTCCTCTCTAGCCATAGGCGAGGTCCCAGAGGACTGGCAAGTGGCTGATGTTGTACCTTTATTTACGAGGGGAACAAGAGAAAGTCCTGTGAACTATAGATCAGTGAGTCTCACATCAGTTGTAGGGAAATTGCTGGAGAAAATTCTTAAGAGATAGAATATATGAGCATTTGGAAATCCATGGCTTAATTAGGGAGAGCCCGCATGTCTTTGTGCATAGTAGGTCATGACATACCAACATGACAGCTTTTGAAAGTGTTATGTGGAACTAGCTATAATAGATGTGCAATGGAGTCAGGATATTATCAGAAAACAACAGAATTTATTAACACTCAAGCAGAAACATGGAAAATTAAACAAGCGACTAACTTAAAACGTTAACAGCGCTATGCGTCTATAGCTCCCAAATGGTTAAACTTAGAACCAGTTCTTAACAGTCTTACTGGAGCACAGTCTCAGAATGTCAGTTCAGAAAGTTTCAAGGGATTCACAGGGTAATTGATAAGAGAGACTTTTAGTTTTGAAGTGTAGCGAAGTGACGATCTTCAAGATGGAGTTTCAAAGTACAGCGAAGAAACAGGTCTCACAGAGATACACCAGAACTGGCGACCATACCTTTCCGAAAGCGATGCGGCAGCACACAGTACCTCTCGAATGCTGATCTCACAAACCGGCCACTGTACCTTTACAGTGGAAGCGAGTTCACGATGCGGTCTGTTTTGAAGAGTCCACAATAAGTGAGAATTTCACCACGTAACTGACATGACTGGTCACCACACACCCAAGACTTTGCAGGGGTCACCAAAGTGGGTGCCAAAAATCCATGTTTGGATTATGAAATGTCAGTCACCTCCGAAATGCACAGCGTTATCGACTACCCAGTCCCTTTTGGGTTCAGTCGAAGCTTGCACTCTTCACTCTCACTAACGACTCTGCTATCCAAACACAACGACTCTCCACCAAAGTGGGTCTCTCCCAAAGTGTGTCCCTGGAGCAATCTGCTCAGCTCTTTTTTTATACTGTTTGGGGTGGGTCATCGCGTGACACTACAAGAAACAAAGTCACAGATTTCCAGTATATCAGATACTTATCCAAGAATTGATACTGGGGTACATAACACACAGATTTCCAGTACATCATGTACTGTGCCAGGTGTTGAAACTGGGGTTCCTAACAAAAGACATTGATGAAGGTAGGGCAGTGGATGCTGTCTATATGGATTTTAGTAAGGCTTTTGACAAAGTCTCTCATGGGAGGCTAATCCAGAAGATTAAGGTGCATGGGATGTGCGGCATATTGGCTGATTGGATTCAGAATTGGCTTGTGTGTAGAAGACTGAGGATAGTGCTTGAAGGGATTTATTTGAGCTGGAGGTCTGTAATTTGTGAAGTTCCATAGGGATCTGTGCTGGGACCTCTGCTGTTTGTATTGTATATAAATGCCTGTATGAAAATTTAGTTGGGTGGGTTAGTAAATTTGTGGATGATACCAAAATTGATGGAGTTGTGGATAAGTGTAGAAGACTGGCAATGAATACAGCATGATATAGATCAGTTACAGATAAGGGCAGAGAAATGGCAGGTGGAGTTTAACCTAGATAAATGAGGTGTTGCAACTTGGACAAATTGTTAAGGGAAAGATTCTTAACAGTGTTGCTGAGCAGAACATCTTGGGAGTCCAAGTTCATAGCTCCTTGAAAGTGGATACACAGGTCAATAAGGTGGTTTAGAAGGCTAATGGAATGCTTGCTGTAATTAGTTGAGGCATTGAATACAAAAATCAAGAGGTTATGTTTCAACTTTATAAATCTCTGGTTAAGCCACGTCTGGAGTATTGCAGACAGTTCTGGTTGTCCCAATATACAAAGGATGTTGAGGCTTTGGAGAGGGTGCAGAAGAGGTTTACCAGGATGCTGCCTAGTTTAGTGGGCATGTGTTATCACGAGAGGCTGGATAAGCTTGGGATAGCGCCAGAGCCCGAGGGGAGATCTGATATAGATTTACAAGACTGTGAGAGGCACAGGTACTCCCTGTCGACACTGTTTCCCACGGTTGAAATCTGTAATCTGGAATATGGTACCTGCTGTGGTGGTAGAAGCAAATACATTAGCAGCTTTTAAGAGATGCATTTGGATGCAAAGAAGATGGAGGGATATGGACATGGTGTAGGTAGGAGGGGTTAGTGTTTGAGTGTTTTTGATTTGATTTTTAGCTGGCTTGGTGCAACCTTGGGCTGAATGGCATGTTCCTGTGCTGTACTGTTCTATGTTCCTTTATATTCAGTACTTTGTCATAAATGTCTGTCTTCAATTTCTGTTTTTCCCATTGTAATTTTAGTTAACAGATAGGACAAGTGTTTCTGCATGTGTGAACCCTAAGCAGACATTATCAAATTATGTCTGGGTTTAAAGAAAATCCTAAAGATTGTAATATTCCAGTGAATGTTAAAATGCAAACTTTTATGATGAAATTTACTGTCAATTTTAATTGATTGCGATGCCCCGTGTAGCAGGGGAAGTAACCTTTTCATTTGAAGTGTGCATCTACATAGGGGGTGTTGGAGGGGTGGAAGAGAAAGTGGGTAAGATGGACAAAAACTTGTAGCTCAGAATTCTATCGGGGAGGGGCTATTTCACTACAAGATTACACAGTCAATGGTAAGGAGGACAGCTATGATTGTGAAAGAGAAGTTCATCAGAAGAGCATACCTAGAAATCATGGGCAAGATCTTGCTGAATGTGTGAAGATGTACTTAAGGTGAAGAGTGAAGTGGCAGGGATTTGATTATTCTGCCTCTGCATTTGAAGAATGAGACCAAAACTAATGTTTTTCTTTCAGAAGGTGAAAATGAAAAAGTGTCCAAGGTGGAAAAGGCTAGACAACTGAGAGAACAAGTAAATGACCTGTTCAGCAAGAAATTTGGTAATGTTTTGATATAAATGTTTAAAAGTTGGTATCATTGCTTACATCATAATTAGATCAGATGCTGCTTTTTTAAAGAATACATGAAAAGTGACATTTAAAAGTAATCTTTATTATAGGTGAAGCAATTGGAATGAATTTTCCAGTGAAGGTCCCTTACAGAAAGATAACTACAAACCCTGGTTGCGTAATAGTTGATGGTATGCCTCCAGGAGTTCCATTTAAAGCACCCAGTTATCTTGAAATAAGTGGCATGAAAAAGATCTTGGAGTCTGCAAACTTCATCAAATTTACTGTTATAAGGTAATTCAGGCTTTTTGCTGGAATATCTAAACAAAAATGTGTCAAATGTAAAATGTCTATGCCATGCTTGCAAACGGGTAAATAGCAAAGGGAATAATGCTGGCAATTGACAGTAGTGATGAAAGAGCAGTATGACGATGACTAAAAGTACATCGATGTGTGTCCCACCTAAGAGTAGGGTGCAAATTGTGATTTTGTTTTATATTTATGGGTAAGATACAGAATGTTTCCTTCACACCTATCCCCATCTCCCTTCCTTACCCTGCCCCCTCCCCCCCAAAAAAAACAAAACAAGCAAGGCTACACTTAGTGGTTTTAACAATGATTTGGGAACAGGACTGGAATCTCCTTGGGGCTTTAATGTGCGAATAATTTAAATCTTGAGGTAATTAAATACCTCAGGTGTTTTGCATATCATCAACAAAATACTTTTTCCTTCTGTTTACAGACCTTTTCCAGGACTCCTGATTAATAATCGTAAGTGAGAACAAATCATGAATGAGATTGCATATTTGATTTAACATACTTTTGCAAGTGAATGTAGATTTTGTACCTGAATGACCAGTGAACTGATTTTTTTGTTTTCTTTGTTGTGTAGAGCTAGCTGAGCAAACTGTAGTAGAAACTCCAGCAGTGTCACCTGGAGCAGCAGCACCTGCATCCATTTTACCAACTGCCTCACTGGTACCCCCTTCAACACTTGTGCTACCAACTGCACCACCTACAGCACAAGGTAAATATACCATTTATTTCAGTGATTTAAATTAAAAATTACTTTCCAGAGTCACTTCAAGTTCTTTAACACCAACTCCAGAAGATACAAATATTATTGAAGGTTTTAAGGGCTTGTTTCTCAATCAAAACAATCGTTTGTTATGCATTTGAACTGAAATAAACTGTGACACAACTTTATCATAAATATGTAGCTGTGTTACAGTTGTACCTGATGTTCTGTTTCATATTTCATTGATTTGAAACAGGTTGTAATCATTCCGTGGTTTGGCTTCATATCTATAACTTATAGTTATTTGCATTCCCAGTTAAATTTTCCCTTGTATCTATTTAAATTTTCTCTAATAATATTTTTTCGCTAATTTTGATGAGTGGAGAAATGATTTAATTATCTTCCAGGCCTGTTTCAAATCTCAAGGGAATTCCTATCCTATATATTTTAAATGTGTAATTCAGTTTCCGATTTTTGTTTCTCATTTGTTGCTTCACAGTACATGTGTTGCACATATTTATGATTATAAATGGTCTTAGTTACTGTTTGTGTTATATCTGATTTGCTGTACTGAAAGATACAAATTAAGGTTTTTCAGTCAGAAGTTAGTGCAGGAAGATAACACTTCTGCATCATTCTATCTTTTCTGATCAAACCAAATTGATTTTTATTCATGTGATTCATTAAATTGTTTGGTTTCTGTTCTACCAGATGCATCTCAAATACAAGAACAGCCTAAAATAAAAGAAGAGCCAAACTCAACATGGTAGTAGGAACTCATAAGAGTGCAGTAAGTTTAGCTTTCAGTGGGCTTCGCAGCCAGCTCATTAAGCACTAATGGTTCCCGAATTCAATTAGTATATTTGGTAGGATTTTCTAGTGTGATCTATTTATCACTATAATTGTCATCTTTGTAAAATGGCCTGTTTTCCTCCTCTACCTGCTTTATTTTTTGTTTTATTAAATTGATCCAATTTTTAGAAGAATATGGCTAAATTAATTTGCCACCTATATTTTTACAGTGAACTTAAGACTTGATCACGATTGGAAAATATGTACTGTAGGTTTTGCTGCAAACTATTGAAGTCAAATTTTATTCCATTTTATCTCAAGTCTGCTTTACCTGATGGAATAATAAAATTAGTTGAATGATTCCCAGATTAACAGAACATTCAGTCGCGAAGTGTTGTTTTATTTACCCAGTAAAAGAAACGTTGACATATAATCAAACTATTGGATGGTCTTTTTTAAATGGCAATTTATAGGCCTACAAAACAAGATCTTATTTGACCCTTGGAGAATGGTTTAAAACTATGGAAAAACACTATCTGGTGCTAGGATGGTGGGATACTAAAAACTGGGATTGTGTGCAGAGGTGAAAGTTGTATGATTGACAGTTCATTGACAACTGGTTTTAAAAGTTGCGATAACTGTTGCTCTACCTTTATTGTGTACCTTAAAATGAAAGCCAGATCATTTGTTCCAGTTTGAAAAAAATCAGACCTCATACTATCCTTTGGCCTTAACATTCATCTACTTACAGATACTGATTGCAGTGTTTCAATGGTAAACTGACTGTTTTGCTCCAGCACAAGTTAATCAAATGACAAGTGCCCCTAAAGACACCTCTAAAGTAAGATGTAATGCTTGACCCTGATTGGCTGGATCGGAATTGCTTTATGTCTCATTGGTTAGTTTGAATTGGCCTTGTTTTGATTGGTCAATTATTTTAGGCCAAACTCTCTTTAAGAATGTGTGGTCTCAGACTGGAGCTAGCTCTGCACTCTTAGAATCTACATTTAGATTCCCCACGTGCTCCATCTTTAGTGATTCCTTAATCTTCCCCTTATAGGCATTATTTTCCTTGCTAGGGATGTTGGCCTCATCAAACCTTAGTATACATGAGGATGATAGGCAGTGTTCAGCAATCCCACTTGTTCTCAAGTTTTTGCACTCAGACTATAAGACAATTAGACATAATTAGAATTAGGCCATTTGGTTCATTGAATTTGCTCCATCATTCAGTCATGGCTGAATGCTAACATTCCATTTGCCTTCCTCACCACAGACTCAACCTGCAAATTCTACATAAAGATTCCTATGTCCCCTTTCACCTTAGTTTTTTGTATTTTCTCTTTCTGTCTCTTTCACCAATCAACTTCCCAGGCCTTTACTTCATTGCTCCCTTTCCAGGTTTCACCTATCACGTTGTGTTTCTCTCCTTGGCCCACCTTTTATATCTTTTTTTTTCGCCAGTCCTACTGAAGGGTTTTGGCCCAAAACGTTGACTGTACATTTTTCCATAGTTGCTGCCTGTCCTGAGTTCCTCCAGCATTTTGTATGTGTTGCTATAGTTTCTTTCTGCTTCTCTCCCTTCTTGAAGAGTGGAGTGACATTTGCAATATTCCAGTCTTTTGGAACCATTCCAGAAACTAGTGATGCTTGAAGATCATTACTATTGCCTCCACGATCTCTTCAGCCACCTCTTTCAGAACTCTGGGGTCCAGGTGATTTGTTCTAACTTCAGACATTTCAGTTTCCCAAGACCCTTCTCTCTAGTTATGGTAGCTTCACACACTCCATGCTGCCTAACACCTGGAACTTCCACCATGCTGCTCATGTCTTCCACAGAGAAGACTGGTGCAAAATACTTGAGTTTGTCCGGTAATTTGTTGTTCCCCCATTACGTACCTCTCCAGCATCGTTTTCCAGTGGTCTGATATCCGCTCTTACCTCTGTTTTACACTTTAGGTATCTGAAGAAACTTTTGTTATCCTCTTTAATATTATTGGCTAGCTTACTTTCACATTACATCTTAATGACTTTAGTCGCCTTCTGTTGATTTTTAAAAGCTTCCCAATCCTTTTACTTCCCACTAATTTTTTGTTCTATTATATGCCCTTTCTTTGGCTTTCATGTTGGCTTTGACTTCTCTTGTTAGCTACGGTTGTGTCATCTTTCCTTAACAATTCTTCTTTGGGATGTATACATCCTGCGCCTTCAGAACTGCTTCCAGAAATTCTAGCCATTGCTGCTCTGCCGTCATCTCTGCCAGTGTTCTTTTCCAATCAATTCTGGTTGACTCCTCTCTCAAGACTCTGTAATTCCCATACTGATAGATCTGACTTTGGCTTCTCCTTTTCAAATTTCAGGCGGAGTTTGATCATATAATGATCACTTGCCCTGTAGGGTTTTTACCTTAAGCTCTCTCATCAATTTGGGCTCATTGCACAACACCCAGTGCAGACTAGCTGATCCTACAGTGGGCTCAACCATGAGCTGCTCTAAAAAGCTACCTCGTAGGCACTCTAGAAATTTCCCCTCCTGTAATCCAACACCAACCTGATTTTCCCAATCTGACTGCATATTGAAGTCACCCTTGACTATTGTAACATTGTTGTGCATTTTTATCTCCCATTGTAATTTGTAGGGCATATCTTTACTGCTGTTTGGGGATATGTATATAATTCCCATCAGGGTCTTTTTACCCTTTTATTTCCTTAGCTCTATCTACAATGATTCAACACCTTCCGACCCTATGTCACCTCTTTCTAATGATTTGATTTCATTTTTTACCAACAGAAACACACCCCCTCCACCATCCTGCCTATCCTTTCAATATAATGTATATCCTTGGACATTAAGCTCCCAGCTATAATCTTTCAGCCTTGATTTATTGACACCTGCAACATCATACCTGCCAATCTGCAACTGTGCTGCAAGTTCATCTACCTTATTACATATACAACACATTCAAATAAAACACCTTCAGTCCTGTACTCACTCTTTTTGATTTTGTCTGCTTTTTACCTATCCTATTGACTGCAATTTTGCCCTGTCACTGCCCTATCCTCACCACACATTGCCTTCATTTGTAAATCAGCTACCTTGTATTTAACACTTGCCCTTTCTCCTTTTTAGTTTGTTCTTACTAATCAATACCAAGCACTGATTCATCATTGGTAAAAGATCTATTATGTTGCTGCAACCTGCTCCTGCCTTTTATCCTCGGGCAGTGGACCTGATTGAAATGCCCTCTGCTCCAAACTTCTGATGTCTGGCTTGGCTGCTGGTCTAGAGATGGAGCATGTGGGGGCCTAAATGTAGGTTCTGAGGGTGTAGAGATAGCTCCAGTTTGGGACCACACATACCTAAAGATGGTTTGGCCTATAAAATTGACTAATCAGAACAAGGCCAATTCCTCATTGGTTAGCTTGAAGAGGCAATTGAGATCCAGTCAGTCAGGATGTAGCATCAAGTCCCACCCATGCCCTGCTCACTCCAAGAGGTTATATGAGGAGGTGTCTGTAGGGGCACTTGTCATTTGACAACGTGCCAGAAGAAGATGGTTGGTCTACTGTTGAAACATTGCAGTTAGTATCTGTAAGTATGTGACTTTGAAGGCCAAAGGATAGTATAATCCTTTGGCCTTTGTGATAACCAGTCACAAAGTTTCTGTAGTCACTCAAATAGACATCACACAATTGATTGTCAAAAAATAAAAAATTCTCATTTGTTTCTCCACTGACTGACCTCCAAGGTGTCTTCAAATGTTTCTTTGGTAAAAAAAAACAGAAAATGTGGCTTTCTTTTGCATAATCAAAGCATCTATTTTAATAATTAAGCTTAAGTTAGAGATTGGTTAACATTATCTTAGAGATCTTAATGTCACTCAAATGAGGCCCATTTTAAGGAATTAAATGTTTCCACAGTGAGCTTCCTTCATGATTTAGATTCCATTAAAATGGAATGCAGTGTATTGATGCAATATTAGGAGATGGTAATTAGTACCTTTTCGTTGGAGGTTTGTTTTTCCAGTTTCTCTTCTGCTATTTCAACTATCTTGTTGGCTTTGGCCATTTTTATTTAAAGTTCAAAGTAAATGTTCGGCACAGCATTGTGGTCTGTGCTGTACATATTGTGTAGTAGGTTTGTATTGTGCAGTAGGTTTTCAAGGTTTCCAAATTTTATTATCAAAGTACATATATGTTGCCATATGCAACCCTGAGATTCATTTTCTTATGGGCATACTTAGCAAATAGAATCTATAATAAAATCATTGGAAGTCGTCCCAACTGGGGCATTCAGCCAGAGTATAGAAGACAACAAACTGTGCCAATGGAAGTATAAATAAGTAGGTAATAAATATCGAGAACATGAGATGATGGCTTCATGAAAGTGAGTTCATTGGTTGTGACAACATTTTAATAATGGGGCAAGTTAAGTTATCCTCTCTTGTTCAAGGGTCTGATGGTTGAGGGGTACTAACTGTTCCTGAACCTGGTGGTGAGAACCCTGAGGCTTGTTGGGCTTGAAATTCTGCCCTGTGTTCGTTTAGGAAGAGAGACAACCAACACCGGAATATTACAAAACTTGGGTTTATTGCAGAATTCGTAACTGGCACAGCGAATCGACGGAGTCGCTGGAGAAGGCGCGTTTCGACCTCCCCTTACAATCTGCTCTTATTTATATCCCTTTTCCCCCCAGCACAACCCCCCGCTACATATTAGGTAACATCGGGCACTTGTGTCCATCTTATTGGCCCGATGCCATACACGCATGAGTTACCTATTTCTTTTGTTTACTGAATCGCGTGACACTAGTAGTTTCGGTGTAGCGGAGTCCCCAGTTTTGCTTCCCCCCTCCCTCGCATTACGTGAGCCACTCCTGACCTGTAATGGCAGTCTCGAATTAACCCTAACACTCCCTCCCTTGGCCTCCCAGAGGCCACATCCCTTACAAGCTTTTCCGCGGCTGCCGGGATCAGGCAGGGAGGTGAGCGTCCCCCGGCACTCTTTGGCGTGTCCTCCCTATTTGCTTATCCTGATTTGTCCGACCTAGGGTCACAAAATATGGGTAGGGGTTCCCTAAACATCCGCAATTTTTACAAGTAGCATGCAACATTTCAGAAAACTTATTCAAGAACAAATTCACAATCCCCCCCTTGCCATGGTCCATTTCAGTCCGTGTCCTCCCATAGCGCGTCCGCTTTCCGGGAGGGCCGTGTCCTCCCCTTCCACCGGGAACAAGGGTGCCTGGTACGCCGGTGGAGGTCCATCCTTTCCGGTCAAGGCTCGATCTATAGTCCCGCAACAACAACCACACATAATAAAGATAGCAATTGAAATAGACAGTCCTAGAGCCAACTGTCCCAGAAACGCTCCCCACTTGCCAGAGGTCTTATTTAGCCAGTAGAAAATGATGCCAGTTATTGTCCCCCTCTCTGCTTACCTTTTAATGCCCTGTTGGAGACCTCGGTGACAGGGTATGGACCATGCCACCGTTTTCCGTTCCAGGTGAGCTTCCCTGGGCCTCGGAGGAACACTTCCACTCCTACCTTGATGGTGTCCGACCCCTGCGGCTGCTCACTGTTAGATTATTGAACTCGCACAGTTATCAATTTTACCATATTTCTAAAAACTCTGTTACTCAACACACAAATGTCTGAGTTTCGGTAACTCGAAATTGAAGTGCTCCATGGCTCCCTAGTACACAGAGAGGATCAAATGTGGGACGATCGCCTTTCAAAACCTGACCTTCGCGTGGGAGATTTCTCCTCTTAACAACCAGTCTAAGGTAGGCGCCGTCAGTATCCCTGTGTACTACGGTGTACCGCGACACTTTTCTCTTCTCCTCCTCACTCCTGAGACTTTTATGCCCTTCGTGGGCGGCGGGTACCCTCACTCAGAAGACTTTTCCACGGGCGGAGGATCTTCCTAAAAACAGATAAGAGTTAGTACTTACCAGTCACGATTCTGCACCGGGAATGATCTCTCCCAGGGTAATTTGGGGTTGGTGAGGATCCGTCAGCAGACAAAATCTAACTCAGTGATTTAACTATCTAGTGGAAGTCTTCGATATAACAGGCACTTCCTGACCTTAGTCGAGCTTGCGGCCGCAAGTTGTCTGCTGTCGGACCCGCCAGCCTGTGTTGTCTCTCCCTCCCCACGTCGGGGTCACCAAATGTTGGGCTTGAAATTCTGCCCTGTGTTCGTTTAGGAAGAGAGACAACCAACACCGGAATATTACAAAACTTGGGTTTATTGCAGAATTCGTAACTGGCACAGCGAATCGACGGAGTCGCTGTAGAAGGCGCGTTCCGACCTCCCCTTACAATCTGCTCTTATTTATATCCCTTTTCCCCCCAGCACAACCCCCCGCTACATATTAGGTAACATCGGGCACTTGTGTCCATCTTATTGGCCCGATGCCATACACGCACGAGTTACCTGTTTCTTTTGTTTACTGAATCGCGTGACACTAGTAGTTTCGGTGTAGCGGAGTCCCCAGTTTTGCTTCCCCCCTCCCTCGCATTACGTGAGCCACTCCTGACCTGTAATGGCAGTCTCGAATTAACCCTAACATTAACCCTAACAGGCTCTTGTACCTTCTTCCTGATGGCAGCAGTGAATGAGGGTGTGTCATAGAAACATAGAAAACCTACAGAACAATACAGGCCCTTTGGCCCACAATGCTGTGCCAAACGTGGACTCACTTTAGAAATTACCCAGGGTTACCCATAGCGCTCTGTTTTTCTAAGCTCCGTGTAGCTATTCAGGAGTCAATTAAAAGACCCTTATCGCATCCACCTCCACCACCGTCGCCAGCAGCCCATTCTACGCACTCACCACTCTCTGCATAAATAAACTTTGCCCCGATATATCCTCTGTACCTACATCCAAGCACCTTAAAACTGTGCCCTCTCGTGTTTTCAGCCCTGGGAAAAAGCCTCTGACTATCCACATGATGAATGCCTCTCATCATCTTATACACCCCTATCAGGTCACCTCTCAACTTCCGCTGCTCCATGGAGTAAAGGTCAAGTTCACTCAACCTATTCTGATAGGCATGCTCCCCAATCCAGGCAACATCCTTGTAAATCTCCTCTGCACCCTTTCTATAGTTTCCACATCCTTCCTGTAGTGGGGTCTGACCAGAGTCCTATATAGCTGTAACATTATCTCTTGGCTCTTAAGCTCAATCCCACGGTGGGTGAAGGTCAAGGCACCATATGTTTTCTTAACCACAGAGTCAACCTGCGCAGCAATTTTGAGTGTCCTATGGACTCAGACCCTAAGATCCCTCTGATCCTCCACACTGCCTAGAGTCTTACCATTAATACTATATTCTGCCATCACATTTGACCTACCAAAATGATCTACCTCACACTTATCTGGGTTAAACTCCATCTGCCACTTCTCAGCCCAGTTTTGCATCCTGTCGATGTCCTGCTGTAACCTCTGACAGCCCTCCACACTATCCACAACACCCCCAACCTTTGTGTCATCAGCAAACCTACTAACCAATCCCTCCACTTCCTCATCCAGGTCACTTATAATAATCACGAAGAGAAGGGGGTCCCAGAACAGATCACTGAGGCACACCACTGGTCATTGACCTCCATGCAGAATATGACCTGTCTACAACCACTCTCTGCCTTCTGTGGGAAAACCAATGTTGGATCCACAAAGCAAGGTCCCCTTAGATCCCATGTCTTCTTACTTTCTCAATTAGCCTTGCATGGGGTACCTTATCAAATGCTTTGCTGATATCCATGTACACTACATCTGCTGTACCTTCATCAACATGTTTGGTCACATCCTCAAAAAATTCAGTCAGGCTTGTCAGGCACGACCTGCCTTTGACAAAGCCATGCTGACTTCCTACTCATATTACCCCCCCCCCCCCCCCCCCCCATGTTCATAAATGCTGCCTCAGGATCTTTTCCATCAACTTACCAACCACTGAACTAAGACTCACTGGTCTATAATTTCCTGGGCTATCTGTACTCCCTTTCTTGAATAAGGGAACAACATCTGCAACTCTTCAATTCTCCGGAACCTCTCCCGTCCCCATTGATGATGCAAAGATCGTTGCCAGAGGCTCAGCAATCTCCTCCTTTGCCTCCCACAGTAGCCTGGGGTACAACTCGCTCGGTCCTAGAGACTTATCCAAATTAATGTTTTCTAAAAGCTCCAGCACATCCTCTTAATGTCTGTATGCTTGAGCTTTTCAATCCGCTGTAAATCATCCCTACAATCGCCAAGATCCTTTTCCATACTGAAGTAAGTACCTCCGCTATGTCCTCCGGTTCCATACACACTTTTCCACTTTCACACTTATTTGGTCCTATTCTCTCACGTTTTATCCTCTTGCTTTTCACACACTTGTAAATTGCCTTGGCGTTTTCTTTAATCCTGCTTGCCTAGGCCTTCTCGTGGCCCCTTCTGGCTCTCCTAATTTCATTCTTAAGCTCCTTCCTGCTAGCCTTATAATCTTCCAGATCTTTATCATTGCCTAGTTTCTTGAATCTTTTTTAAGCTTTTCCTATCTTCTTGACTAGATTTTCAACAGCCTTTGTACACCACGGTTCCTGTACCCTACCAACCTTTCCTTGTCTAATTGGAACGTATTTATGTAGAACGCCACACAAATATCCATTGAACATTTGCCACATTTCTGCTGTACATTTCCCTGAGAACATCTGTTCCCAATTTATGCTTCCAAGTCCCTGCCCGATAGCTTCATATTTCCCCTTACTCCAATTAAATGCTTTCCTAACTGTCTGTTCCTATCCCTCTCCAGTGCTATGGTAAAGGAGATAGAATTGTGATCACTATTGCCAAAATGCGCTCCTATTAAGAGACCTGACACCTGACCAGGTTCATTTCCCAATACCAGATCAAGTACAGCCTTTCCTCTTGTAGGCTTATCTACATATTGTGTCAGGAAACCTTCCTGAACACACCTAACAAACTGCACTCCATCTAAACCCCTTGCTCTCGGGAGATACCAATCAATATTTGGGAAATTAAAATCTCCCACTACGACAACCATATTATTACACCTTTCCAGAATCTCTTCCTATCTGCTCCTCGATATCCCTGTTACTATTGGGTGGTCTATATTTAAAAAAAAACCCAGTAGTTATTGGCCCCTTCCTGTTTCTAACTCCCACCCACAGAGACTCAGTAGACTTACTGTCCATGACTTACACCTTTTCTGCAGCGTGACACTATCTTTGATCAGCAGTGCCATGCCCCCAACGATTTTGCCTCCCTCCCTGTCCTTTCTGAAACATCTAAAGCCTGGCACTCAAAGAAACCATTCCTGCCCCTGAGCCTTCCAAGCCTCTGGAAGGCCACACATCATAGCTGCAAGTACTGAACAACGCTCTAAGCTCATTGGCTTTGTTCATGGTGCTTCTTGTTTTAAAATAAAGATGCATCTCAAACCATCGGTCTGAGCGTATCCCTTCTCTATCACCTGCTTATCTTCCCTCTCGCACTGTCTCCAAGCTTTATTTGTGAGCCCCTTCATCTGTCTCTTCAGTTCGGTTCCACCCCTCAGCAATTCTAGCTTAAACTCTCCCCAATAACCTTAGCAAACCTCCCTGCCAGGATATTGGCCCCCCTCCGATTCAAGTGCAACCTGTCCTTTTTGTACAGGTCACACCTGTCCCAAAAGAGGTCCCAATGATCCAGAAATCTGAATCCCTGCCTCCCCCCCCACTCCAATCCCTCAGCCATGCATTTATCCTCTACCTCACTGTATTCCTATACTGACTGTCGTGTGGCACTGGCAGTAATCCTGAGATTACTACCTTTAAGGTCCTGCTTGTCAACTTCCTCCAAACTTTGACTAGGCCATTCTAAAATGTTAATTTTCTTCTTTTTAAACCATTCTGTTTTTGAGTTACTCTTGTGTTTTGGATCATTTCTTGACGTATCATCCAACTTCTGTTGAGCTTCAGGTGACAGACCACTGCCCTAACATTCTCCTGTAAAATGTCTTGATACAATTTTGCATTCATTGTCCCTCAACAATAGCAAGCTGTCCAGGCCCTGAGGCAGCAAAACAGTCCCAAACCATGTTTCACAGGTGGGATGAGGTTTTGGTGTTGGTGTGCAGTGCCCTTTTTCCTCCAAACATAGCAGTGTGCAATTCTGCCAAAAAGTTCAATTTTTGTTTTATCTGTACACAGAACATTGTCCCAGAAGTATTGTGGAACATCCAGGTGGTCATTTGCAAACTTGAGACACGCAACAGTGTTTTTTTTAGAGCAGTGGCTTCCTCCATGGTGTCCTTCCATGAACACCATTCTTATTTAGTGATTTTCTTATAGTGGATACATGAACAGAGACTTTAGCAAGTTCCGGAGATTTTTGTAGGTCTTTTGCTATTACCCTTGGGTTCTTTTTCATCTCTTTCAGCATTGCACCTTGTGCTCTTAGTGAGATCTTTGCAGGACGCCCACTCCTAGAGTAGCAACCGTACTGAGTTTCCTCCATTTGTAGAACATTCAGGTCTTTAGAAATGCTTTTATAGCCTTTTCCAGCTTCATGCATCTCTACAATTCTTCTAATGTCCTCTGAAAGTTGTTTTGATCAAGGCATGGTGTACATAAACAGATCTTCTTTGAGAAGAGCAGGCTCTTGTCAGTTGCCTGATTTTGTGTGGTGTTTTATATGGCAGGGCACCTGTGCAACCCACACCAATCTGATCTCGTTATGGAACACATGACTCCAAATAAAATTTATAGAAGGCATTGCCCCAGAGGTTCACATAATTTTTTGAACCTAAACTGTGATTGTTTCAATGGTGTACACATTATTGATGAGAAGTGCACCTGTTTGTGTGTTATTAGTTTAGGCAGAGTGTCTGTCCATCATTATGACTTGGGTGAAGATCAGACCACATTCATGAGTAATTAATGCAGAAACCAGGTACCCCGTCTGGACCGGATGCTTTTTGTGGGTTCACCCTCGTGAGGGCAGCTTGCACATCAGCTTCAGAGACTGAAGTCAAAGGATCATTGGGGAATGCAGGAGTTTATGGCAGTTCATGTTTTGACAGTCAAAACGATCATAGAAGGCTTTGAGGTCATCTGGAAGAGAAGGCTGCTGTCTCCTATATTGCTCAATTTATCTTTATAAGAGGTGATCATATTTAAGTCCTGCCACCTGTCAAGTATATTTCATTGATTTAAATTTGGTGTGGAATTTCCCTTGAGGTGACTTTCTGGAGATTGTACCTGGACCTTGTGTAACTTACTTGGTCTCCACAATTGAATGCCTCTGATCTGGTACCCCATCAGGGTCAGATGCTTTTCGTGGGTTCACTCTCCTGAAGGCAGATTTCTGATCTCTTGCTTTATCCAGGGCTTTTGATTGGGGAAGACTGAATGATTTATAGACAATAGACAATAGGTGCAGAAGTAGACCATTCGGCCCTTTGAGCCTGCACCGCCATTCTGAGATCATGGCTGATCATCTACTATCAACACCCGGTTCCTGCCTTGTCCCCATATCCCTTGATTCCCCTATCCATAAGATACCTATCTAGCTCCTTCTTGAAAGCATCCAGAGAACTGGCCTCCACTACCTTCTGAGGCAGTGCATTTCAGACCCCCACAACTCTCTGGGAGAAGAAGTTTTTCCTTAACTCTGTCCTAAATGACCTACCCCTTATTCTCAAACCATGCCCTCTGGTACTGGACTCTCCCAGCATCTGGAACATATTTCCTGCCTCTATCTTGTCCAATCCCTTAATAATCTTATATGTTGCAATCAGATCCCCTCTCAATCTCCTTAATTCCAGCGTGTACAAGCCCAGTCTCTCTAACCCCTCTGCGTAAGACAGTCCAGACATCCCAGGAATTAACCTCGTGAATCTACGCTGCACTTCCTCTACAGCCAGGATGTCCTTCCTTAACCCTGGAGACCAAAACTGTACACAATACTCCAGGTGTGGTCTCACCAGGGCTCTGTACAAATGCAAGAGGATTTCCTTGCTCTTGTACTCAATTCCCTTTGTAATAAAGGCCAACATTCCATTAGCCTTCTTCACTGCCTGCTGCACTTGCTCATTCACCTTCAGTGACTGTTGAACAAGGACTCCTAGATCTCTTTGTATTTCTCTTACCTAACTCTACACCGTTCAGATAATAATCTGCCTTCCTGTTCTTACTCCCAAAGTGGATAACCTCACACTTATTCACATTAAACGTCATCTGTCAAGTATCTGCCCACTCACCCAGCCTATCCAAGTCACCCTGAATTCTCCTAACATCCTCATCAAATTTGCTGATGTTATTCTCAATGCCTTCATCCAAATCATTGACGTAAATTGTAAACAGCTGTGGTCCCAATACCGAGCCCTGGGCACCCCACTAGTCACCACCTGCCATTCCGAGAAACACCCATTCACCGCTACCCTTTGCTTTCTATCTGCCAACCAGTTTTCTATCCATGTCAATGTCTTCCCTCCGATGCCCTGAGCTTTGATTTTACCCACCAGTCTCCTATGTGGGACCTTATCAAATGCCTTCTGAAAATCGAGGTACACTACATCCACTGGATCTCCCCCGTCTAACTTCCTGGTTACATCCTCGAAAAACTCCCAACAGATTAGTCGAGCGTGATTTACCCTTGGTAAATCCATGCTGGCTCGGCCCAATCCTATCACTGCTATCTAGATATGCCACTATTTCATCCTTAATAATGGACTCTAGCATCTTCCCCACCACCGATGTCAGGCTGACAGGTCGATAGTTCTGTTTTCTCCCTCCCTCCTTTCTTAAAAAGTGGGATATACTCATCTACAGCTGTTCTAATAAAGTCCACACCATCACGACCATGGAGATTTCATTCAGATCCCTCAATTCGATGAGTTCTTGAATACAGCCCAATCCACTACCTCAGAGCGATCCCATACCTGCTTCTCTGCCTCCCATGACCTCTTTGTTGTCCTATTCTCTGGAGCTTTAGCCTCTGCCTGTATGCAGGAAGGAAAGGACAGTAAAATGATCTGATTTACCAAAACAATTTGTAAGCAAAGAACGATAGGCATTCCTAATCTTAGTATAACATTGGTCTAGTATGTTGGGACCTCTGGTGCTACAGGTTATATGCTGATGGTAATTGGACAGGGTTTTCTTCAAACAAGCCTGGTTGAAGTCTCCAACTATGATTTGAAATATTCAAGTCCTTAGAAATTTTTATTTTGTCTAAGTTGTGCATTAACATTGTTATCAGCCTATTGATGTAGAATTTTGTCTTGTGCATACAATTAATATCTTTTTCCCTCAAACTTGCAGAACACGATGTCAATCTGCGTGAGAAATCTCAGCCTCCAGAATCATCCAATGTGAAGGTGTGAGCTTCAGAAAGCTAGGGGCATCATTGTATTATAATTGTACAACATAGGAAAAATGTTTGCTTATATCCTGACCTTTTTGTACCATTGGAAAGATTTTTTTTCTTTTTTATCAGCGCAAGATAATTGCTTCTGTGAAATTCACTAAATCTTGTCTGCATTGATTGAGGGAGTGTTCTGTACATCTGACTTGTCAACCAGAATACTTTTATTAAAGTGAAGAAAAAATACTTCTGTTTGTACTGGTGGCAGCATTTGTGTTGAATGTTTGTATTTGGCAATAATTGGTTTGTGAGCTGTCTCATGTTCGAGGCAGTACTTATGATTATTGTAACTTAATGATGTTGAAATTGTGCCTCCCACCCACCCCTTACCCAAAAGTCGTATATCATACCAACAAACAATGAAAACTTAAATCCAAATTATGGATAGTTTGAATATTTTTTTAATTTCCAGGATTCTGTGTCCCATGTAATCCTATGGTAGTAAAGAAGAGCCGTTAAGATTTTGCCAATGTCTAGACTTTCTATGTTATACTCAGTGAAAGGAAATAATTTTTCCAATTACTTAAATCAGTCAAGGAAAATTGAAGGGTTGTATGATTCAAAGACAATATTAGGTGTGAGAAAAGATGACTGGTGGAAAACAGGAGTCCATAAAATGCAGAAGAAAGGATGGATGGTTAAAATATGAAGTCCAGAACAGTAGACTTTACTATCTTACTTGCGAAGCAGGAAGCAGCATGATCAGGAACAAACTATAAAGTAGCTTGTCAAAAGAATTACTCTTTTTCAAGTTTTCATTTAGTTTTGCTTAGTCATAGGTAGGAAATAGAACATTAAAATATTAGAATGGAACAAAAATGGGAGAAACTGAAAGGACACCTGTTACATCTGTTTGCAGAGGAAAATGCACTGTTTGGGGGAAGAAAATCAATTTGTTTCATTACAACTTGAAGTGAGGAAAAAAAAATACACTTGCGCTAAAACCTACAATTCTGTAAAGTGTAAACTAGTATGGCAGCTGTATGACATCCCTTTCTCAAAGGTACAAAATACACATTAAACATTTGGACATGAGACCACAAGCTGGAATCGAGCAAAACTTGTGCTTCATCGTTCCCCAGTACCTCTTTACAGTGGATATTATCCCTTACACTCAGTTTTAATGCTGGGTCTCAACTCAAAGCATAATCCCTTTGGCTCCACTAATGCTAGTAGTTTGTATTTTGCTATTGAATAATTTAGTATTTGCATTATCAGTTGCAAAAAGGAGCTTCTGTTACTTTAGTTGCTAATTTGAAGTGAAGTTGTAATCCATCGGAGGAGAATTTGCATTGTTAAATTACTATTTAGTATATAATTTGGTTAAAAACAATTGACTAGTTTGAAATAATTTGGTTTTCTACTTGTACAGTTCATCAAATATGTCCATGTGAGAGAACAATCCTTGATATTACACATTGCTTAGTTTTTAAAGTACATTAAATTTTTCCTATTAAGTCCATTCATGGCATAGAGCCTATGCCAGTTCATAAGGAATTCCTATCAGTTCTATTTCCCCTTTTATTATCCATGTCCATAAATGCTCTATTTATTCTTTCTTAAAACAGACACCACCTTGAGTTGGAATGGAATCCTTTTCCCTGGAGATAAAGCAGCAGCACTAATACCTGCCTTAGTAGGATTTAAAATTCATTTTGCATGCCAATCCCAAAATTATTAGGACTAAATGGTTTCTTGCACAATTGCTCCTGAGTTAAAGCTTATTATTTTCTTTAAATACTTCAATCATTGAGAGCAGCAGAACATAACTGATCAACAGATACGGATGTTAAGAGTTGACAAATTTAGTTTAATTCTTTTAGCTCAGGTATAAATGATTATCCCGATGAGCAAAATGATTTGAGTGTTAAATTTACTGAAGTCTGCCCCTGGATGTAAATAAGCTAATGCAGTTTAGCTTGAGTATATTCTACATCAGCCAGGTTCTGCTATAAAATACTATGGAGAAAGATGTCCAATACCAATTATATTTGGTTGTGGATAAAACTGACATTTTACAACTAAAACACATCACTTCTGACATACTCTGCGTTACATATATTTTGCAATACCCAAGTGGGTAAAAGACCCCAGTAATCACATTAAAAACAGATTCCAGGTATTTTATAAAAAACTTTACATTTTATTTTGTCAAGTTGTTCACACAATATTATCTTAAAAAGTGAAATGCAAGTAGGTCATGTTCTGATGTCAAAGTCTTATTCAATTCCTTCTTGTTTGTCTTTAATGGCAACCTGGAATAGAAGAAAGTTTATTTCAATAGCCGTTTTGATCCAAAGGCAACAATTAGAATGGAACATCTGATGTGTATCCTGCAGGCAAGTGAGCATGGAGAAGGCAGGAGGAGAAACAAGCTAGGAACAAGAAAGCTTCTAAGGATATTTAACTGAAAATGAAAGTCCTAATGAGTGTACGAATATGGAACCACATTTAGAAAACAGTGAAATATGTTTGAATAAATAATTATACAAGCTCTAATATTTCTAGGGATTTACATTGAGGCCTTTAGCTTAAAAGTTAATGACATTAAGCAGTAAATTTATTTCAAAGAGGAACAAGAATACTCAGTGTTATGTAACATGGAAAGATGTATTGATTGAGTAGGGATCATGTACTGTGGAGGAACTAAGAGTCTGAGTACATTTAAAAATTAACCTACAGCTACTTGGGCACCAGAAATATTCTTAGTGGCTTTAATTTCAAGAGGGTTGAATTAACACCACCATTATAAAAGCATGGTCAGGATCCAATGCTGTATTTGTTTTACATTTATGAGAATGCATAAGTAGGTCAAATGATGCAAGTAATTAATAATCAAGACCATAGGGAATTATAAGGTTAAAGAACATGCATGACATTCGTAGTTCAGGTACTTGAACTTAATGGGATATTGAGCACAATTGCCCTGAGAACCTTAAAACATTCTGTATTTCAGTATCTTAAGTGTTGCCGTATGCTATCCCATGAGAGACTAACTAGATCTAGTAATGCTAGACATATTTAATATCTTAATATAGGTTTAATAATTTACATAAACATATCTGAAGCCTCTTTTAATATCCATTGTTATCAATAGGTTATTTCAGCAATATCTCAATCACCAGACTGAAACTTACCCGGAACCGCTCCTCCAGGAGGGATAACTCACTGATCAGATCAGTGATGGCATTTGTAAATGCCTCTTGTGGACTGTAGTCTGGAGTAGTTTGCACACGGATAACTATTTTATGTTCTAAAGGATGTGGTACTTTGTAACCCGCAAATAACACCTGAGGATCTTTCAATAACTGTCTGCAAAGCAAAAAAAATATATAATCAAAGGTAATTTTAACCCAAATTGGAAAAGCTTCTCTTTCATATTGTTCATGGAAATCAATTCATTACACAGTGCATTGAGACAGTACTTGGGAAAACAGTATCAATGCAAAATAAAGTGTATCTGCTATAGAGGAAGTGCAGTGCAGATTGACAATAAGGTGCAAGGTAGCTATGGTGCACTAATTCCATTTACTATCAATGACTTCTCAACACCTGCCTACTAATGCTCAGCTCAGAAGGGAGGCCCTCCTGTTCCCACAAGAGATTTTGTGTGTGAGGGGTCAGGGATGCAGGTCAAGAAACAACAATCTTAAAACGTCACAGGTGAGTGTCAGCTTTTACAACTATAATTAATTTGTGCATTGTAAGAAAACAATTAAATCCTTGATTATCAGAGTATAATCTTTGTTTTGGTATAATAGATCTACAAATAAACTGAGTGCATTCATTAGCAATTACCAGTGAACCAATTACTGGTGAATAAACTGTCCAAATCACAGACTTATTCTCTACAGTGTATTATCTTAGAACCATCTTGCAATAGTGCATTCAGTTGCCTTCTACAGTTTCTTAGGTTATAGTATCTTACAGTACAAAATAGATTGTGTGATCTGAGTAGATAGAAACAGCTGACCAAGGCAGCCCAGAAACTGGGAGCTGGTGGAGCAGGAAGCTCTTTATTGAAGTGGGATTCAATGAAACATTAAGGTATCTTTCTGGATGTTGTGATGATGAAGGAAAATATACTGAGCCCAAATCCCTGGCATGTTTCAATCTACCTTCAGCCATCAATACCATAATAGCCATAAATTAGTAGGTGCATAATTACTTGTTTGAGTTTAATAAGGGCTACTTCAAGTTCCCTGATGAAAGTTGACGATGATTTCTAAGTAACGTAGTCAAGATGTAACAATAAATGTATAATATTTGGTAAATAAACCTGTGGAACCATGGGCCATAATCACTCCGCTTGTTGGATGAGGTGGCTGGAAAATTCTAAAAGATTATCTTCAGAACTTTAACATTACATATTAAAAATAGATTTACTGACTGAAATTGTATACTTACGATCGAATGGTATTACCCAGGGTATGGTCCTCCTTGTTAATGGTGAATAGGCATGCATTTGGCACTTTTGTGTCTTTTGTTATTGTTATTCTAAAGAAAATAGTAATAATACAAATTCATTATCCAGTCAGGAAGTACCTGCACAGAAAACATAGTATCGATTAGATCAACAGCAACTTGACAATAAGGACACAGCAGTGAGAGAGGACTGCAATTTCCCAGGTGGTAAATTACCTGCAAACATTTTTTAGGTATCAGCAATTCAACCAATATTGCTGCAGTGTGCAAATTTGTGGCCATTTTCCATGAAAATGACTTGGACAGGATTGTGGTATGTTGTGTTCTAAATTTCCCGGAAAGTAGCACTTTCCCCAATTGGCCTCCTGCTGGATTGGCCATCCGTAGGCAGGCAAGGTGTGATTTAAGTGAAGTTGCCTTTGCATAGATCTCAATGGCCCATTCATTAGCAATATATGGACTGGTCATTCACAAGACATCCAACATTAGTGTGTTGACAAATTTGATCAGTACAAAGACACCAAAGAATCAGTCAGGCACTAGGACAGCCTCTGCCTTGGTCAGAGAGAGCACATATATTGTGAAGCCCAACTGAAATGGTCTTGAATGCTCCTGTTCTTTTATTTTTGTTATAGTATGCAAACAGAAGTGTTACTGACTGTACAGAGTGTGTTTCACACTCAATGTTCTGTATGTTTTGCCTACAGTGGAATAAAGCAATTTATAAATCAAACCAAGCCTTGTCTACTACCAACTTGCTCTGTCTTATAAGAGATTAGGGACTTCCATGCTTGTACTCTTGGGTACAGTATAATGCGCACTAATTAATGTCTGAAATCGCCAAGGCCAAGCTGAATGCTCGTAGGGGACCAGAACTCCTGACAATTAAGTAGCCCACGTATGTAATTGGTGTGAGGAATGTATATAGAGCAGCATGCAAATTACTTTAACCCTCATATTCACTAATAGGGCATTTATTTTATCTTTGACTATGTTAAAAAAGATACTTAAAATGATTGATTTCTAGGTCTAATTTTGGGATATTTGGGTTTTCTCACACACATGGGAAGGTGGCAGCACCTTTGCTAGTGTGTGCATCCTCACTGGCCAAGGGAGTAATACCAGACCATTGGAGGGTGGCAAATGTTATTCCTTTGGTCAACGCAAACACGAGGAAATCTGCAGATGCTGGAAATTCAAACAACACACACAAAATGCTGGTGGAACGCAGCAGGCCTGGCAGCACCTATAGGAAGAAGTACAATTGTCGTTTTGGGCCTAGACCCTTCGTCAGGACTAACCGAAAAAAGAGATAGAGATTTGAAAGTGGGAGGGGGAAGGGGAGACCCGAAATGATAGGAGAAGACAGGAGGGGGAGGGATGAAGCGAGAGAAGGGGCAGTATCACAGGATGGAAGGCCTTGGAAGGAAGAAAGGAAAGGGGAGCACCAGAGGAAGATGGCAAGGAGATATTCAGGTCACCTCTCATCGTCCGTCGCTCCAAGGAGAAAAGGCCAAGTTCACTTCAACTACTCTCATAAGGCATGCTCCCCAATCCAGTCAACATCCTTGTAAAGCTCCTCTGCACCCTTTCTATAGTTTCCACATCTTTCTGTAGTGAGGTAACCAGAACTGAGCATGGTACTCCAACCGGGGTCTGACCAGGGTCCTATATAGCTGTAACTTTACCTCTCGGCTCTTGAATTCAATCCCAACGGTTGATGAAGGCCAAAACACCTTATGCCTTCTTAAACAGACAGTCAACCTGTGCAGCAGCTTTGAGGGTCCAACGGACACGGACCCCAAGATCCCTCTGATACTCCCCACTGCCAAGAGTCTTACCATTAATACTATATTCTGTCATCATATTTGACCTACCAAAATGAACCAGCTCACATTTATCTGGGTTGAACTCCATCTGCCACTTCTCAGCCCAGTTTTGCATCCTATCAATGTCTCGATGTAACCTCTGACAGCCCTTCACACTATTCACAACATCCCCAACCTTTGTGTCATCAGCAAATTTACTAACCCATCCCTCCACTTCCTCATCTAGGTTATTTATAAAAATTAAGAGAAGGGGTCCCAGAACAGATCCCTGAGGCACACCACTGGTCACTGACCCCCCCCCCCCCCCCCCCCATGCAGAATATGACCTGTCTATAACCACTTGTTGTCTTCTGTGGGCAAGACTTAGCTATGGCCATATCATTCAAGGTATTTCAAGGGCAGGTAGATGCTTTTGTAGAAGAGGGTCTTTGGCAAAATTATTTAACCACTTAGCAGCCCATCTGAATGTTCTCTAGGTCTTGCAAAGGGCAGGCATAGACTACTCATAGGAATGGAATATTGGTGCTGGGATAACTGACTTCCAACAACTACCACCATCTTTGTCTCAAATTATTTTATTGGTGCATGTTCCTCCTGATAAGACCACAGAGATAGGGGCAAAATTATGTTATTTGGCCCTTTGAGTCTGCTCCCCATTCAATTGTGGCTTGATTTATTTCCCCTCAGTTCCAGAACTGTCAGACAACATTTCCCTTTAAGGAAATTATGCTGACTTGGGATATTTTATTGTATGTCCCCCAAGTACACAAAACCTCATCCTTAATAATGGATTCTAACTTTTACCAGTCACTGAAGCCAGACTAAATGGCCTATCATTTCCTGTCTTTTGCCTCACTGACTTCTTAAAGAGTGGAGTGACTTTTGCTACGTTTCAGTCCTCAGGAACCATTCCAGAATCTACTGGTCATTGAAAGATCATTACTAATGCCTCCACAATCTCTTCAGTGTTCACTTCTGCCTCCTGACATTCAAATTTCTAGCATACTGCTGGTGTCTTCCACAGTGAAGACCGATGCATAGTACATATGAAGTTCATCCATCATTTCCTTGTACCCCATTAGTATATCTAGAAAAATAACTTTGGTATCCTCGCTGGGATAATGATATTTTATACATCATAAAATGATGCGTTGCTCCATTTTACTAGGACTCTTTGAAACTCATTCAAGTGTTATCTACATGTAAATGGCAGTCACTCTCACCTCATCCCTTCATTTTTTATCATCTGTCCGTGTTTGGAACAAGGATGTAATGAGGTCTCATCCAATGCTCACACCAGGTATTATTAACTAGATTATTGGGGAACACGCTGTTTATTAAATCCATCATTTGACAGAACTGGATTTGTCCTGCTTTCTCCTGATTTGCCACGTGATTAAAATAGCATTGTTGTAACTCTAATTGAGTTTAGTTAAAGGCATGGTTAGTTTTGGATTTTATCTCTCTCATCCAGAGCCTTTGTTATCTCTAATCCTGCTTCTTCATATCACATGGAGTGCATTGAATTGGCTGAAGATTAGTTTCTAAGATGGTGGAGATCTCAAGAGGAAGCTGAATGAATAATGTTTAGCAATGTTCCCATCTTTATCATTCAGATGCTGGGTGTGGATGTTCTTCAAATACATGATAGTTGTTCACAATCACTCACAGCTAGGTGTGATAATACTGTGAGCAATGATCTGGTCAGATGAATATAGAATTATTTAGCCCTGTACAACCTACCAGTGTTACAGCATCACTAGATTAGCACTTGATTTAATGGAATACCAGGTGCTATTCATTGTATAAGCACAAGAGCTTCATCACATACTGGAAATCCATCTAGTGCCCTCATTGAACCCATTAACACTACTTTTCTGTAATGGTGGAGTGAGGGATATGCTGGGCTAAAAGGTTACAGGTTATGGTGGTGTACAGTTCTGTCATCAGTGATCCACAGCACCTTATGAATGTCTGTTTTGAGTTGTCATATCTTATCGAAATCTATCTCACTATACACAAAGGTTCATCCATCCCACACAATGAGAAAATGAGAGCTTGCTTCATCCCAACACTGATGTGGACAGACACATCAGCAACAGGTAGATTGGTGAAGATAAAGCAGTTGCCTGGGGTCAGCCATTTACGAAACTACTCAAAGTGATAAACCTTCTAAAATTATCTACTCTTAGAGAACTGATAGATCTTCACCTTAAATAATCTTAAGGATTTGAACATTAATCTGGGGATATGAATTTCAGGATGCAAAGTGAATGAGTCACCCTACTGGCCTCCATATCCAGCAAATTATTCTCTGCAACCTCCCCCACCTCCAATGGGATCTTCCCAATAGACATATCATTCCTTAACCTGCTTCCTCACTTTCCCCAGGGATCGTTCTCTATGAAACTCCTTTGTCCACTCGTCCCTCTCGACTGAGCTCCCTCTTGGCACCATATCCCTGTAGATGTCTACACCTCTCCACCTTTCAGAGCGCCAAACAGTCCTTCCAGATGAGGCAACACTTCACCTGCAAGTTTGTTGGAGCTGTCTACTGTATCCAGTGAGGCCTCCTCCACACCGGCGAGATTTGAGCACCTTTGCTCTTTCTGCCGCAAAAGACACAGTTATCCACTTCACGACTTCCTATTCTCATTCTGACATCTGTCTTCAGCCACCTTTACTGTCACAATGATGCCAAACCCAAGTTGGAGAAGCAACATGCCATATTCCGTCTGGGTGGCCTCCAAACTAATGGCATGAACATCAATTTCTCTAACTTCTGGTAAGTTCCCCCCCCCATTCTCTTTTTCCATTCTTCATTCTGTTATCCTTCACTTCTTCTGCTCACCTACCCATCATCTTCCTCCAGTTTCCCTCCTTCCCTTTATTCCTTGGTCTATTGTTCTCTCCTACTAATTCCTTCTTCTTCAGACATTTTCTTCTTCCACCTTTCCCCTCCCAGCTTCTTACGTCATTCCCCCTACCCCCTCATCTGGTTCTACATATCACCTTTCAGACTGTACTCCTCCCCAACAGCCACTTTCTTATTCTGCTTCTGCCCCCTTCCTTTTCAGAGCTGATGAAGGGTCCCTGCCTGAAATGTGTGAGTGTGAGTATCTGTATGTGTGTAAGTGTGAGTATGTGGATGTGGGGTGTGCAGGATCTAATGCCAGAACTCTCCCTCTTTCAACATCAGAATCAGGTTTAATAATACCGGCCGGCAAATGTTGTGACATTTGTCTTTGCGGCAGCAGTACAATGCAATACATAACAGAGAAAAAACACTAAATTACAGTATATATATATATATATATATATATATACACACTGAATAAGCAGTGCAAAAATAGCAGTACTTCATTGAGAAATAACGTTTACAAATCAACTAAACACCATAAGCTTCAGGCCGACACCCCGGAACAAGGATGACTGAGAGCATCTCCTGTCTGACCATTTACCCAGCGGGCCGCCGGTACGGGGCGGGAGGAGGGGTGTCCGGCGAGGGGTAGAGGACAAGGGTGTGAGGTGGGGAATGGTCAGACTCTCCCCTCTCCCGGCGGTCACTCACTTTTTTTCTCCCTCAAACAGCAGAAAACTCTCGAAAGCCGGCGGCGCGTTCATGGCCCGGAGTGGTTGAGAACACAGCGGCGGAGACAAGAGGCACCGCCGGTCGGGGAAATGCGGTGCGAGTGGCCGAACGGCGCCCCCACCCGACCACTCCGAGAACTGCAACAGCGCGGGGAGCGCGCCCCCACCCGACCACTCCGAGAACTGCAACAGCGCGGGGAGCGCGCCCCCACCCGACCACTCCGAGAACTGCAACAGCGCAGGGAGCGCGCCCCCACCCGACCACTCCGAGAACTGCAACAGCGAGGGGAGCGCGCCCCCACCCGACCACTCCGAGAACCGCAACAGCGCGGGGAGCGCGCCGCCGTGTGGGGAGTACGGGGAGCGCGCCGCCGTGTGGGGAGTACGGGGAGCTCGCCACTTGCCTGGTCACCACTGACAACAAGCGTCACCTTCAAGCAGAGGAAAACCTCCAAATGCTGGAAATCTGGAATGAAAACACAGACAATGTTCTGAAAGGTTAAGGTTCATGACCCTTCATGAACTCTGTTTATTTCTTCCATAGCTGTGCTGTGACCATCATTCCATTTGCAAAGAAGGCAGTGGTAACCTGCCTAAATGACTATCATTTGGTGGCATTAACATCAGACCGCTGTTTATAGACAGCCTCATGTTTAACAGCATCATACACCAGAAACCGGTCGGATACTGTTCCCACTGGGTCTCAACACCGCCCTCTGAAATTGGATCCTGGACTTCTGATCAGAAAGGTCACAGTCAGTCCATGTGTCTCTAGTCCCATTATGCTGAGCACTGGCGCTCCCCAGGGCTGATGGCTCAAGCCACTCTTGATGCATGCCCGTGTCACAGGATTCAGCTCAAACGTACCGCCAAGTTTGCAGATGACGCAGCAGCGATTGGCCTCATCAACAACGATGGTGAGTTGGAGTGCAGAGAGGAAGTGGAGCGGCTGGAGGACTGGTGTGACAACAATAACCTAAGCCTGAATGTGGAGAAGAGCAAGGGAATCTTTGTGGACTTCAGGAAGGTGCAGATGAACCATCCCCCTCTGCGCCTACATAGAGAGAGTTAAGTGCACCAAGTTCCTGGGAGTTCACATCATGGGTGACCTCGATGACCTCACCTGGTCCCTTCATATCACCTCCCTGGACAAGAAAGTACAGCAGCACTTCGTAAGGAGACTGAAGTAAGCAGGGCTACCTCCCACCCCACCCCACCTTAACTGAATTTTGCAGGAGTACCATTCAGAGCGTTCTGACAAGTTGCATCTTCATCTGGAATGGGAGCAGTGTGAAACCGGCCGAGAGGATCATAGGGGCCTCCTAACCATCCATCGGGGACATTCATTCATCAGGAGCCCTTCGTATGATCAAGGAACCAACCCAACCATCCAGCATCCTCTTTGACTTTCTACCATCAGGCAGGAGACTCCGATGCATAAAGACAAGAACGGTCAGGATGGGAAACAGCTTCTTCCCTCAGGCCATTAGGCTTCTGAACTCCCGACTGCATCGAATTCGAAGTGTCACTGAATAATTTGTATTGTACACAACAATATTTAATTCACGCACTTTACTTTGTTAATCTTTGCATAATTCATTTGTAGATTAAATTCTTACTCTCCGAAGTTATTGTGTGTAATATGTGTGTATTGTGTACCACAGTGCTTTACACCCTGGTCTGGAGAAAAAATGTCTCCTTTGGTGGGGTACGGGTATATAGTTAAACAACAATAAATGACTTGAAAATGAAATATTAATACATTCTCCTGTCAGTTTCCATCAGCTTCAGCCCTCTGTCATGTCTACCTTTCACATCCAAGCTTCTGGCAGAACTCCCACCCTTCCCTCCCCCATCTGCCTGTCACACTCATCTCCCCTGGATCCACCCATCACCCACACCTCTTGCTCCTCCCCTTCCCTCCATCCATTTATACCAGGCAACTCACCTCTATCTTTCAGTCCAGATGAAGGGTCCTGACCAGAAACGCCCATTTCCCTCCACAGATGATGCCTGATCCATTGGGTCCCTTCTGCCATGTGCAGCACCCACACGTTGGCTCTCAATGGCAAAAGAGCATTTGAATATTATTATTACCCAATTGTCGCAATTTAGACGGAGAAGTAACAAAGATTTTTACTCTTCATGTATATGAAGGATGTAAGTAATAAAGTCAATTGAATTCAATTTGAAAAGTGCACGGCTTGTCTGTTTTGTTTATTAAAATGGACTACCTCACTCCTTCAACGCTCTCCCTGGCTTATTCACACCCGGGGTTTCAACAGGAAATGACAGCTATCTACTTCCCTCTACAGATGCTGCCTGACCTGCTAAGTATCTCCAGAAATTTATTTAAACCTCCGTTGATTCCTGGTTATCATCCCCTACCCTACTCATGACACAGATTTCTTCCATGTCCCGTCTATGCAGGCTGGTAAGTCAGTTGGCCACTGTGAGTTGCCCCTAGAGTGAAGACAGAGGTAGAATCTTGGGGAAGTTGAAGAGAATCTGGGGGGGAGCAACAGTGGCCGTGCCTCTGTCACAGAGTCCGGCCCTGTGGCTCAGAAGGGTAGGGAAAGGAAGAGGATGGCAGCAGTGATAGAGGACTCTATAGTTAGGGGGTCAGACAGGCAATTCTGTGGATGCAGGAGAGAAACTCTGATGGTAGTTTGCCTCCCAGATGCCAGGGTCCGGGGTGTTTCTGATCACGTTCACAATATCCTGCAGTGGGAGGGAGAACAGTCAGAGGTCGTGGTACATATTGGTACCAACGACATAGGTAGGAAAAGGGAAGAGGTCCTGAAAAAAGACTACAGGGAGTTGGGAAGGAAGTTGAGAAGCAGGACCTCAAAGATAGTTAATCTCGCGACAGTGAGTATAGGAATAGAATGAGGTGGAGGATAAATGCGTGGCTGAGGGATTGGAGCAGGGGGCAGGGATTCAGATTTCTGGATCATTGGGACCTCTTTTGGGGCAGGTGTGACCTGTACAAAAAGGACAGGTTGCTCTTGAATCCCAGGGGGACCAATATCCTGGTGGGGAGGTTTGCTAAGGCTACTTGGGAGAGTTTAAACTAGAATTGTTGGGGGATGGGAACCAAATTGAAGAGACTGGGAAGAGGCAGTTGGCTATCAGGCAGGAAATTGGAAGCTTAAATTGGGAAAGGATGTTCTCAGAGAAAAGTACGGAAGTAATGTGGCAAATGTTCAGGGGATATTTGTGTGGAGTTCTGCATAGGTACGTTCCAATGAGACAAGGAAGTTATGGTAGGGTACAGGAACTGTGGTGTACAAAGGCTGTAATAAATCTAGTCAAGAAGAAAAGAAAAGCTTACAAAAGGTTCAGAGAGCTAGGTAATGTTAGCGGTCTAGATGAATATAAGATGAATATAATGAAGGAGCTTAAAAAGGAAATTAGGAGAGTCAGAAGGGGTCATGAGAAGGACTTGGTGGGCAGGATTAAGGAAAACCCAAGGCATTCTACAAGTATGTGAAGAGCAAGAGGATAAGATGTGAAAGAATAGGACCTATCAAGTGTGACAGTGGGAAAGTGTGTATGGAACCGGAGGAAATAGCAGAGGTACTTAATGAATACTTTACTTCAGTATTCACTATGGAAAAGGATCTTGGTGATTGTAGTGATGACTGGCAGCAGACTGAAAAGCTTGAGCATGTAGATATTAAGAAAGAGGATGTGTTGGAGCTTTTGGAGAGCATCAAGTCGGCTGGACCAGATGAGATGTACCCCAGGCTACTGTGGGAGGCAAGGGAGGGAGGAGATTGCTGAGCCTCTGGCGATGATCTTTGAATCATCAATGGGGATGGGAGAGGTTCCAGAGAATTGGAGGGTTGCAGATGTTGTTCCTTTATTCAAGAAAGGGAGTAGAGATAGCCCAGGAAATTATAGACCAGTGAGTCTTACTTCAGTGGTTGGAAAGTTGATAGAGAAGATCCTGAGAGGCAAGATTTATGAACATTTGGAGAGGTATAATATGATTAGGAGTAGTCAGCATGGCTTTGTCAAGGGCAGGTCGTGCCTTACAAGCCTGCTTAAATTTTTTGAGTATGTGACTAAACATATTGATGAAGGAAGAGCAGTAGATGTAGTGTATATGGATTTCAGCAAGGCATTTGATAAGGTACCTCATGCAAGGCTTATTGAGAAAATAAGGAGGCACGGAATCCAAGGGGACATTGCTTTGTGGATCCAGAACTAGCTTGCCCACAGAAGGCAAAGAGTAGTTGTAGACAGGTCATATTCTGCATGGAGGTCAGTGACCAATGGTGTGCCTCAGGGATCTGTTCTGGGACCCCTACTCTTCATGATTTTTATAAAAGACCTAGATGAGGAAGTGGAGGGATGGGTAAGTAAGTTTGCTGATGACACAAAGGTTGGGAGTGTTGTGGATAGTGTGAAGGGCTGTCAGAGGTTATAGAGGGACATTGATGGGATGCAAAACTGGGCTGAGAAGTGGCAGATGGAGTTCAACCCAGATAAGTGTGAAGTGATTCATTTTGTTAGGTCAAATATGATGGGAGAATATAGTATTAATGGTAAGACTCTTGGCAGTGTGGAGGATCAGAGGGATCTTGGGGTCCGAGTCCAAAGGACATTCAAAGCAGCTATGCAGGTTGGCCCTGTGGTTAAGAAGGCATACAGTGTATTGGTCTTCATTAATCGTGGAATTGAATTTAGGAGCCGAGAGGTAATGTTGCAGCTATATAGGACCCTGGTCAGATCCCACTTGGAGTACTGTGCTCAGTTCCAGTCACCTCACTACAGGAAGGATGTGGAAGCCATAGAAAGGGTGCAGAGGAGATTTACAAGGATGTTGCCCGGATTGGGGAGCATGCCTTATGAGAATTGGTTGAGTGAATTCGGCCTTTTCTCCTTGGAGTGACGGAGGACGAGAGGTGAGCTGATAGAGGTGTATAAGATGATGAGAGGCATTGATCGTGTGAATAGTCAGAGGCTTTTTCCCAGGGCTGAAATGGTTGCCACAAGAAGACACAAGTTTAAGGTGCTGGGGAGTAGGTACAGAAGAGATGTCAGAGTAAGTTTTTTAATCAGAGAGTGGTGAGTGCATGGAATGGGCTGCTGGCAACGGTGGTGGAGGTGGATACAACAGGGTCTTTTAAGAGACTTTTGGATAGGTACATGGAGTTTAGAAAAATAGCGGGCTATGGGTGATCTAGTAATTTCTAAGGTAAGGACATGTTCGGCACAACTTTGTGGGCCAAAGGGCCTGTATTGTGCTGTAGGTTTTCAATGTTTCTATGTTGCTAAGAATGTGGGGAGAATAAAAACTAGGATCAATGTAAGGTGGGATCTTGGCAGTCAGCATGGTCAAAAGGGCTTGTTGCTCTTCTACGTAAGATGGGAACTGGAAGCCTACCTGCACCTTAGGGATGGTCTTCAACCTCATTGCCCAATTTGCTTTGGGAAAGAGTGGGGAGGAAGCTGAAGGGGAAGTGTGGCATGGGGAGGAGTACTGGTGGACACAGAAGAGTGAAATGGCTCTCTGGAACTCCGAAAGGGGAGGGGAGGAGATGGCAGTGGCATTGGAGTCCAGAACCTGGCCTCCTTCCTCCTGCTCCCAAATTTCACGCATTGTCGGAGGCAGTCAGGGTGAGTCTGAATCAGAGGAAGTAGCTTATTGTTGCTGGAATAGACAGAAGGGATTAGATAGATAGATAGATAGATAGATAGATAGATAGATACTTTATTCATCCCCATGGGGAAATTCAACATTTTTCCAATGTCCCATACACTTGTTGTAGCAAAAACTCATTACATACAATACTTAACTCAGTAATAATATGATATGCATCTAAATCACTAACTCAAAGGCATTAATAATAGCTTTAAAAAAAAGTTCTTAAGTCCTGGCAGTTGAATTGTAAAGCCTAATGGCATTGGGGAGTATTGACCTCTTCATCCTGTCTGAGGAGCATTGCATCGACAGTAACCTGTCGCTGAAACTGCTTCTCTGTCTCTGGATGGTGCTATGTAGAGGATGTTCAGGGTTTTCCATAATTGACCGTAGCCTACTCAGCGCCCTTCGCTCAGCTACCGATGTTATACTCTCCAGTACTTTGCCCACGACAGAGCCCGCCTTCCTTATCAGCTTATTAAGATTAGTGTTAGATCCAAAGGTTAGCTATTTATACTTGCACACACCCAGTGAGTTCCTTCATGTGTACAAGTACCAATGGAGAATGATCGTGGTGAGAGGAGTATCTGGTGAGGAGATGGTTCCAAGGGTAGGATGAGAAGGGGCAGAGGGGGTGAAAGGTCGAACTGTGTGACTCCATGTGGGGCTGTGATGTGGTGAAGAACTAGTGACGTGGGAGAGGACAGAAAAGAAGACAGGGATCCTCTTTATCATCACTGTTCACTGTATCCCACCCTGGAAAAGGGCTGGAGGATGACTAAAGCCAGCACTGAAAGTAGCAGGCAGAATCATTGCAACCAACAACAAAAAAAAACGGTCAATAAACATGGTGGAACGCAGCAGGCCAGGCAGAATCTATAGGGAGAAGCACTGTTGACGTTTCGGGCCTTCGAGAAGGGTCTCGGCCCGAAACGTCGACAGTGCTTCTTCCTATAGATGCTGCCTGGCCTGCTGTGTTCCACCAGCATTTTGTGTGTGTTGCTTGAATTTCCAGCATCTTCAGATTTCCTCGTGTTTGCATCAATAAACGTGACTGGAGTCCTTTTTAGTTTTGAATTTTAATATATGGGTTTCTTCTATGGATGAAGTCCATGCCCAGCAGTAGACTCACAGCCAGAATGGAGGGGGGCGGGGGGGCGGGGGGAACAAAGTAAATGAAAACTCAGACGAAATAATACAATCAACAAGTTACTTTTTATTGTCTTAAACAGATTATAAAAGGTAAATTTACATGCATCTAGAACAATATCTCACAAATGTTCACAGAAAGTGAATCATTCATTACACCATGGTCAGTAAGTCAGGTGAGCAGATATGTCATTTGATTAAAGTGCCAGTGAGAACCAAGAGGCCTGGTAGGAGTAGACACAATTAAATAAAACAGACTCCTTGTAGGTACATCTCTAGGTCTGGAAGAATCCCAGGACTTATTTCAAATCTGCTTAAAGTGGAACATCTCACTGGAATATTTTTCTTCTTCAACATTCCAGCCTCTATCAACCTCCACATTCAAGATATATCTTGGGGAATTTGTACACACTATGAGCTGGTTTTAAACGTCTAGGAATGCAAAGGTGCTCAGTTTTTTTTTCTGAGCAGAACATCGAATCTGAATATTGCTCAGAGGTGGGAGTATGAGACAACTTCTTCAACTGTGTGAAAAATGTTGTCCCCAGATGTCTCATTACAAATTTCTCCAACAGGATGATGAGCAAACGTTCAGTGAAATCAAAACTGTTGGGTGAGACACACTATTTCTCAATCCCTCTCCGCAGATGCTACCTGACCTGTTTCCAAAGTGTTCCCAAACCTTGGTTTTTAATTTAAAATTCCCAACATCAGAGTGCTGTTTCTATGATACACTGAAACGTGGAAGTGATGCCAGGAAGGCAATAGACCCCAGGACCTTGTGCTTCCCAGCCCAGCATTAACAGGCCCGCTGGTAAATGGGTTCACTCAAAGATAACAAGGCAACACAAAAAGAACAGTAGTTGGAATACAACAGCTGAAAACAGAAAGTCCATCCTATGCTGACAGTATTGTAGTCATAAACAGCCCCTTCACAGATTGCTCCATCTAACCAGGACAACAAGGAGAGCCTCACCAAAATCACAAGGGATATTAAATGATGCTGTCTTTATTCCATAGGCAAACAGGCCACTACAAACCAACCAAATGCCCCATGTCTATATTTTCAGTGCCTATACCAGTAACTTTGGCAGTCAACGTCTGGGGCACTGCGTGTAAGGACTTCACTTCCAGCACAACCTGGAATCAGAGAGTAAGGAAGGCCACCCACAACAGTAAGGACGACCCACCACCCACAACAGTAAGGACGACCCACCACTCTGCTCTTGAAGAGGGCAGCTCTTTACCCTGAACCTGCAACATCGCCAAGTCTCACTCAGGTTGGTCTTGAACAACATTCACAAACTCCCAAAGCCAAATCACACCGAGTTTGTGGATATGGGAAATACACACAAATCACCACTGGAGGGAGCCCTTTCCCCACACAAGTCACAACCACTTCTCTCCAACAAATTGTTCCTCTGTTTCTGGATCCCACTCAAGTGATTGGCTCCTGGAAAGAGGAAGGGCATCTTACACACAGATGGGAGATGTGTCTCCGAACCCACGGAATAGTCTCCGAAGCACCAAGTCCTAGCATGGCTTAAGTGACTTCTTGAGCTAACCTCCACTAAACCTCTTGATGACTGGAAGGAAAGAATCATCCTCAAAGAACCTCATCAACTGACAGCCAATAGAATGTCCCCAAAGGACAAAGGGTTTTGGGTTACTCAGTCATCTGAAATTCTTGGTGAACCCTCCAAAACTTGCAAACTAATGACAGCTTCTGTTCTCTGGGGCTCGCCTTCTAATTGGCTACAAACAAAAAGTCAGATGTAACTTGGTGAAATATCAGGCTTTAACCTTCAAGGAAGGTCTGGACAAGGCTTGGTCACATGACTACAGGCCAGGGAAGATGTAACTATCAGCTCCTCAAGTGAGGTGTGAGGAATAGCCCAAATTGTGACTGGGCCTACCCAGGTCAGACCACTGGCCACATAATGGACTCCCTGTCAGACTCACTCTGGGCAAGAACACAGCTAACCACAATATCTCTTTGCAACTTTCCACAACTCTGGTGAAGCCACATCTGGGGTATTGCATACAGTTCCGGAAGCCCCACTATGGAAGGATGTTGAGAGGGTGCTGCCTGGTTTGGATCAAGAGAGGCTGGATAAACATGGGTTGTTTTCTCTGGAGTGGCAGAGGCTGAGGGGAGATCTCACCGAGGTTTATAAAATTCTGAGAGGGTAGAAGTGTCTAATACCAGTGGGCATGCATTGAAGGTGAAAGGGGGTAGGTTCAAGGGGGATGTGAGGGGTAAGTTTTGTACTCAGAGAGTCACGGATGCCTGGAAAACTCTGCCTAGGATGGTGGTGGAGGTAAATACATCAGAGGCTGTTAAGAGATATTTGGATGGGCACATGAATATGAGGAAGATGGAGGGATGTGGACATCGTGCAGGTAGGAGGGATTAGTGTTTGGGTGTTTTTGATTTGCTTTTTAGCTGGTACAGCACAACACTGTGGGCCGAATGGCCTGTTCCTGTGCTGTACTCTTCTGTGTTCCATATTCTCTCTCCCTTGAACAGGTTACCAACTCTGTTATCGATATTAGTGAATGCCAACTGTTGTGCCTTTCAGATGGTATTTAGAAAATGGTCATTAGGTGTATTGTGGACTCATATAAGAGAATTAGAAATTATTTACCTAGTTTTTCTTGCTGCAGAGGAACCCAGTGGAAGCTTTCTGTTTCAAAGTTAGATCCAGGGTTGGGAATATGCCATTGCATAGAATTTCCATTTAGTTTTATCATTTCTGGTGGATTTGGTCGAGCACTTATTTCCATTCCTAACTGACCTAAAGGTGGTAGTGAACCACCTCCTGGAATGGCCACTGTAAATGACGTGTGGTGACATTAGAGTTCTTGCGAGGCAGGTACACTAACAAACCAAGCAAGAATTGAGGGGCCGTCAAGTTAGGATTGTGTTCTTCTCCCTGGTCTACGGGAGCTGAGGAGCCGGGATGCAAGATCTCAGGGGCAGGAAGGTTCAGTTAACAGGAACTCCCTCAATCCTGGCAATGAATGGGTTGTCCCTCTATTTTCACTAGGCTTTATTGTATTAACAAGACACAACAATTAAATAACTGTCCTTTTGCAGAGGAAAATAAGAGCCACCTAAACGGATGGTCAGTCTGGAATTTCGTAATGCTTGTAACCGGATGGTGCCTCATTCCAACATGTGCGGCCACAGTTCTACTGGAAGAATGTACCTGGTGTTAGCTGGATGGCCTCTTTATGCCTATTACAGAAAATCCAGTAGGCATGCTGACAACATTCTGGCGGCAAGATTCTTCTATTAGAAGCAACCTGCCATTCTGTACAGTGCAGCTAGAAGGTCAACCAATAGTCAGGAAACCAGATGTACCATTTGGTTAAGGGCAGAGATTGGTCAAAGCTGCAGTATTAGGATCTCTGTCAATATGAAATGAGATGTAAATACATTTACAAACAATTCAAATAGATTAATTACAGAAAGTACACATTTACATTTTTTTTGCCAAGGACTATGTTTTGCATAATTCAAAACGGATTCGAAAGTCTGGGCCAAGTATTAATGGAAGGAGTTTGAAATACAACTGCAATGTAGTAATAAATGCATCTCATGTAATTGGAAACATTCGTCAGATCAACCGCAAGTACACCTCCGGCTTTGATAAAATTACATGAGCAGTTCGACAGACATGTTCTTGTTCATTGATGTCTCCCACTGGTCAAAGTTTCGGTGAGCCCGCTCCAGATCCTGGATGATTTGGTACAGTTTGTTGGGGATGTCCGTTGTATTGGTCTCTGCAAAAGAGAGTCAGCTTAGGAAGGAGCACTGATCTGGTACTCATAGCAAGGGAATGACATGTAACCACCCGCTCTGCCCACCGTTAGCCATCATTTCCCCAATGGAATCTGGACATCAGTCTGCCCGCTAACACCTTGAGAGGCCTAATGTGCTTTATAGGTCCAAATGAAATTGGCCTGGTAGATTTGGCGGTGCAGATTGAACCAGGCCACTCCATTGCTTTGCTTGACAGAATGGCATCCTAAATCAGGGCACAGCGCCTCCCAATGTTGTCGGTGTCCCACTCATTCCTACATCTACATGAGAGATGCCTTCCTCCATTCCCTGTTTGCAACCTCTGTGTGCTCAGCTATGATGAACAAGTCAGGGTGTGAGATGCTGGTCTTCTCACTGTTTCAGTAAGTAGCTCAGACTTGGATGGCAGTTTGTGAACCTGGAGCAGGATGCCCTACGATCTGCTCCCGTGAGTCTGCCCAGACAGTCAGTGCCACAATGGACCTGATCGGACCTCAACTTCACTTTCTTGGTTGCTCCCATACACCCTGACTCTTCTACAGATTGAAGATCGACCTCAGCACTGGATATGTTCAGTGATTCAGCCACAGTATTTCTCTGGGAAGTAATCACAACTCCTGATCGTCTAACATTGGTCAAACATCTTCGCGGTATCACCTTAGAATTTACATTTTATTAAAATCATCTCTTAAGTTCTAAAAAAATGTTTTAACCTGCTCAAATTTGCCAGATCAAACAATCCTTCATAATAGAAGCCCCAAATGCAAGTAAATTATTCCTTAACTAAGTAGACTAATATTCTGCATGTATTTATAAATGCAGTCTTGTCAAACCCTGGGCAGTACACTTATCTGAATTTTACTGCAGGACCAGAAGACTTTACTGCTATTAATACATCAATATTTTCAGTTCACTGACTTTAGAAGATGCAGTAAGACCATTCATACTGAGTCAAAAGTGCAAGCCAAAACATTGGTGAAATGGACATCTTCCAACTTGCTTGGTCCCCATTCCCAAACACCCTTCCAGTCACTGGTGACCCCGTTCCCAAACACCCTTCCAGTCTGGTGACCCCGTTCCCAAACACCCTTCCAGTCACTGGTGACCCCGTTCCCAAACACCCTTCCAGTCTGGTGACCCCGTTCCCAAACTCCCTTCCAGTCACTGGTGACCCCGTTCCCAAACACCCTTCCAGTCTGGTGACCCCGTTCCCAAACACCATTCCAGTCACTGGTGACCCCGTTTCCAAACACCCTTCCAGTCTGGTGACCCCGTTCCCAGACACCCTTCCAGTCTGGAGTCCCCGTTCCCAAACACCCTTCCAGTCTGGTGACACCGTTCCCAAACACCCTTCCAGTCACTGGTGACTCCGTTCCCAAACACACTTCCAGTCTGGTGACCCTGTTCCCAAACACCATTCCAGTCACTAGTGACCCCGTTCCCAAACACCCTTCCAGTCTGGTGACCCCGTTCCCAAACACCATTCCAGTCACTGGTGACCCCGTTTCCAAACACCCTTCCAGTCTGGTGACCCCGTTCCCAAACACCCTTCCAGTCACTGGTGACCCCGTTCCCAAACACCATTCCAGTCTGGTGACCCCGTTCCCAAACAACCTTCCAGTCTGGTGACCCCGTTCCCAAACACCCTTACAGTCACAGGTGACCCCGTTCCCAAAACACCCTTCCAGTCACTGGTGACCCCGTTCCCAAACACCCTTCCAGTCTGGTGACCCCGTTCCCAAACACCCTTCCAGTCACTGGTGACCCCGTTCCCAAACACCCTTCCAGTCTGGTGACCCCGTTCCCAAACACCCTTCCAGTCACTGGTGACCCCGTTCCCAAACACCCTTCCAGTCTGGTGACCCCGTTCCCAAACACCCTTCCAGTCACTGGTGACCCCGTTCCCAAACACCCTTCCAGTCTGGTGACCCCGTTCCCAAACACCCTTCCAGTCACTGGTGACCCCGTTCCCAAACACACTTCCAGTCTGGTGACCCCGTTCCCAAACACACTTCCAGTCACTGGTGACCCCGTTCCCAAACACACTTCCAGTGTGGTGATCCCGTTCCCAAACACACTTCCAGTCTGGTGACCCCGTTCCCAAACACCCTTCTAGTCACTGGTGACCCCGTTCCCAAACACCCTTCCAGTCTGGTGACCCCGTTCCCAAACACCCTTCCAGTCTGGTGACCCCGTTCCCAAACACACTTCCAGTCTGGTGACCCCGTTCCCAAACACACTTCCAGTCACTGGTGACCCCGTTCCCAAACACCCTTCCAGTCACTGGTGACCCCGTTCCCAAACACCCTTCCAGTCTGGTGACCCCGTTCCCAAACACCCTTCCAGTCACTGGTGACCCCGTTCCCAAACACCCTTCCAGTCTGATGACCCCATTCCCAAACATCCTTCCAGTCTGGTGACCCGTTCCCAAACACACTTCCAGTCACTGGTGACCCCGTTCCCAAACACCCTTCCAGTCACTGGTGACCCCGTTCCCAAACACCCTTCCAGTCTGGTGACCCCGTTCCCAAACACCCTTCCAGTCACTGGTGACCCCGTTCCCAAACACCCTTCCAGTCACTGGTGACCCCGTTCCCAAACATCCTTCCAGTCACTGGTGACCCCGTTCCCAAACACACTTCCAGTCTGGTGACCCCGTTCCCAAACACACTTCCAGTCACCGGTGACCCCGTACCCAAACACCCTTCCAGTCACTGGTGACCCCGTTCCCAAACACCCTTCCAGTCTGGTGACCCCGTTCCCAAACACACTTCCAGTCTGGTGACCCCGTTCCCAAACACCCTTCCAGTCTGGTGACCCCGTTCCCAAACACCCTTCCAGTCACTGGTGACCCCGTTCCCAAACACACTTCCAGTCTGGTGACCCCGTTCCCAAACACCCTTCCAGTCACTGGTGACCCCGTTCCCAAACACCCTTCCAGTCTGGTGACCCCGTTCCCAAACACCCTTCCAGTCACTGGTGACCCCGTTCCCAAACACCCTTCCAGTCTGATGACCCCATTCCCAAACATCCTTCCAGTCTGGTGACCCGTTCCCAAACACACTTCCAGTCACTGGTGACCCCGTTCCCAAACACCCTTCCAGTCACTGGTGACCCCGTTCCCAAACACCCTTCCAGTCTGGTGACCCCGTTCCCAAACACCCTTCCAGTCACTGGTGACCCCGTTCCCAAACACCCTTCCAGTCACTGGTGACCCCGTTCCCAAACATCCTTCCAGTCACTGGTGACCCCGTTCCCAAACACCCTTCCAGTCACTGGTGACCCCGTTCCCAAACATCCTTCCAGTCTGGTGACCCCGTTCCCAAACACCCTTCCAGTCACTGGTGACCCCGTTCCCAAACACCCTTCCAGTCTGGTGACCCCGTTCCCAAACACACTTCCAGTCTGGTGACCCCGTTCCCAAACACCCTTCCAGTCTGGTGACCCCGTTCCCAAACACCCTTCCAGTCACTGGTGACCCCGTTCCCAAACACACTTCCAGTCTGGTGACCCCGTTCCCAAACACCCTTCCAGTCACTGGTGACCCCGTTCCCAAACACCCTTCCAGTCTGGTGACCCCGTTCCCAAACACCCTTCCAGTCACTGGTGACCCCGTTCCCAAACACCCTTCCAGTCTGATGACCCCATTCCCAAACATCCTTCCAGTCTGGTGACCCGTTCCCAAACACACTTCCAGTCACTGGTGACCCCGTTCCCAAACACCCTTCCAGTCACTGGTGACCCCGTTCCCAAACACCCTTCCAGTCTGGTGACCCCGTTCCCAAACACCCTTCCAGTCACTGGTGACCCCGTTCCCAAACACCCTTCCAGTCACTGGTGACCCCGTTCCCAAACATCCTTCCAGTCACTGGTGACCCCGTTCCCAAACACCCTTCCAGTCACTGGTGACCCCGTTCCCAAACATCCTTCCAGTCTGGTGACCCCGTTCCCAAACACCCTTCCAGTCACTGGTGACCCCGTTCCCAAACACCCTTCCAGTCTGGTGACCCCGTTCCCAAACACCCTTCCAGTCACTGGTGACCCCGTTCCCAAACACCCTTCCAGTCTGATGACCCCATTCCCAAACACCCTTCCAGTCTGGTGACCCCGTTCCCAAACACCCTTCCAGTCTGGTGACCCCGTTCCCAAACACCCTTCCAGTCTGGTGACCCCGTTCCCAAGCACCCTTCCAGTCACTGGTGACCCCATTTCCAAACACCCTTCCAGTCAGGTGACCCCGTTCCCAAACACCCTTCCACTCTGGTGACCCCGTTCCCAAACACACTTCCAGTCACTGGTGACCCCGTTCCCAAACACCCTTCCAGTCTAGTGACCCCATTCCCAAACACACTTCCAGTCTGGTGACCCCGTTTCCAAACACCCTTCCAGTCTGGTGACCCCGTTCCCAAACACCCTTCCAGTCACTGGTGACCCCGTTCCCAAACACACTTCCAGTCTGGTGACCCCGTTCCCAAACACCCTTCCAGTCACTGGTGACCCCGTTTCCAAACACCCTTCCAGTCTGGTGACCCCGTTCCCAAACACCCTTCCAGTCTAGTGACCCCGTTCCCAAACACCCTTCCAGTCTAGTGACCCCATTCCCAAACACACTTCCAGTCTGGTGACCCCGTTTCCAAACATCCTTCCTGCTACTGGTTTTTTTTTTCTCCCTGACTTTAGTATTGGTTTATTAGTGTCACGTGGCAGCATGACACAGTGCAAATCTTTCGTGCACGCTGTTTATACGGATCAAATCGTTGCACAGTATATTGAGCTGGAATAAGGTAAAACAATATCCAGACAGAATGAAGGCTACAGATGAAGGTACAAGGTAGATTGTGAGGTGAAGGTCCATTCAAGAGGCTGATAACGGGGGGGTAGTGCCTGTCCTTGAATCTGGTGGTAGGTGTTCGCAGGTTTTTGTATCTCCTGCCCGATGGGGGGAGAAGGAGTGTCTGGGATAGATGCTGATTATGCTGATGCTACTGAGGCATTGAGAGGTATAGGGAGTGTTGGTTTCCATGATGGTGCTGAGCTCTGTTTACAATTTCTTGTGGTCATGTACAGAGCAGTTTTCATATCAAACCACGATGCATCCGATCGGAATGACAGAATCCTTTCAGTCACTGGGAGCCCTGGCATAAGCGAGTGTGGAAGTGGGTAGGGTGGCCAGTTTAAAGAGAGTGTGGGTAATGTGGTCCCAGGGAGTTGCGTGGGAGAGTGGGAACCGAAGCCCCAGTGGCGTGCGAGGTTAAACGGAATGGGGCGCTGGCGGCTCTGAGAGGTGCGTGAGAAGAGGGGCCCCAATGACTGTAACTCCAGGGAGGTGGTCACCCCTACGTTGCAGCAGGCAGGTGGCTGGGTGACTATCAGGAGAGAGCAAGTACCCCCATGGCCATTCACCTCAATGATAAGAATATTGTAGAAGAGGACGACCTACTGGGGTGGGGGGAGGCTGCAGTGACTGGGTCTCTGCCATTAAGCCTGGTGCTGGGAAGGGAAGGGGGGAAAAGAGGACTGATAGGGGATTCCACAGTTAGAGGAGTAGATAAGAGAATCTGTGGACGCACTAAAAGATAACTGGATGGTATGTGCCGGCTGGTGAGGTGGAGCGCTGAACGAGTCCCCTGGCAAGAGCCTCTTTATATACCCTACCACAGTGCTTCTCTGGCCTGAGAACGCACACAATTGACCCCGCGATGGACAAGTACCGGGCAGAAGATCCACAGCACAGTTGTAGATTCAGTGCAGTGGAAGAGTCCAGGCCTTTCCCTTGCTGAAGACCTTCTTCCAAATCCTTGTAGAAAGAAGGGATCTTGACCAGCGTGGGCATTGCAACATTCTTCCGAGGACAACTCCTGAGGCTCCTGAGGTAGAGGGCGGGCCACAGAGTCTCTTCCACAGGTTCACAAGAGACTTCTGTTGAAACAGTCCCAATCGAAGTTCATATCTGATTACAGAGACTTGACCAAACCGGAGTCCAAATCCTCATCTGTATCTCAGACGACGGCAAACCGTCTTTGTCCTCCTGGGACTAGATCCAAGGGTCTACCTTTTGCAGGCTTGGCTGCTATTTTTGGGCATCTCCTTGGTGAGCTTCTTGGCTTGCTCCTGAACTAGAGATCCTCTCTCTCCAGTTCCAGCACCCTCCCGACTAGACAGGGTCGGGACTCACACGGTCCTGTTGACTGGACCCGGCTCGTCTGCCCTTGGAGGCAGGACTGGGTCTCCCGAAGGTTCCAGGTTACTCTGTCTCCTCCTCGGCCACATGCCTCGGGAGAGTCTGGTGGTCAGAACATTCCCCTTTGCAAAGACTTGACCATGCGATGATCTTCCCTTCCTCACAGTTCATGGAAGGGTTATGCTTGGACAGCCAAGGGTGCCCGTGGATCAGGGGTACATGAGGAGAATCAATGAGATGGAAACAAATATCCTCTGTATGTTTCCCTATCCTGGCTTGGAAAACCGATGTCTGCTGCAGGATCTGTCTGGACCCAAGAGGATGACTATCCAGAGCAGTTGTGGTCATGGCCTGGCTCAACTCCTGCAGAGGTACATTAAACCAACGGGCTGTCCCCAAGTCCTGGAAATTGCCAGCTGCCCCAGAGTCTGCAAAGCATTCACCTCTTGCTGGTGCTTTCCCCGGGGATCTCCACCCTCGGTGTGACACCAGGATCAGTCGGCTTGCGAGTAGCAGCTACCACCATCGCAGTCCTCTTGACACTGGACGGTCTGAGCTGCAGCTTCAGACATTCGGCCCTCAGGTGACCTGCTTCCCTGCAGTAACAGCAGCAACCTTGGCTCTAACGCCGGGACCGTTCATCGGCAGAGAGTCTCGTGTGGCTGATCTGACAGGTTGCTGTTCAGCAGATGAGCTGGTCATTGTCCGAGGTCAGGAAGTGGAACTGTTAAGTCCGGGCTTGGCCTATCTGTCCTTGACCTGTTGAGATAATCCCACTAATGCCAGACGATTATTGAGGCTGATGGGCTGATTGATCAGAGCTTCTGCCTCTCCCAAGGCAAGGGCATCCTTTAGTTCACCTCGGAGTCTGTGGTGATATGGAGTGGCCAAGGCCTCCCCATTCCAGCTACGTTCCTTGGCCAATGCCCGCAGCTCAATAGTGTGGTCAGCTGCTGACCCGTTACCCTGACACACGTTCATCAGAAGCTCTGTTAGGTCCAGCGGGATGATGGAACATCCTCTTCGGGGCGCTTATGAAGTCTTCCAAATCAGAGCAAATCTCCGGCCTCCGCTCCCAACATGCGGTGGCCCAGGCCAGGGCTCCCCAGTCAGGGGAGAGGTTATGAAGTCCCCTTTCCATAGGGAACCAGGACAGCTGGAGTCCAAACACCAATGAACACAGAGTGAGGAAGCTGGGTCACTGTCGAATCTCTCTGGGGTCGGAAGATGGACCGACTCCGCAGAGCGACTGGCAGCTTCACCCGAGTGACTCTGGTTTTCTCCTAGCGACAGCTGGCGTATGGCAACCTGGAGGGCGTGTGTCTCCCAGCTCTGTCATGATATTTTCTCACCGCGGTTACCCAAGCTGACAAGAAGCTCCGACACCCCACTGGGTCCACGTTAGGCTCAATCGTATCATGCCCAGAGGCCTAAGGACCCAAGTGCTGGGGTATCCGAGACTAGAATCAAGACACAATGTGAGACTGAGATGAGAACAGGGTTCTAAACTAGATGTGAAGCGAAAATCCAAAGTTGAGCTGACAATTGAGCACTGAACCTCGGTGCAGGTGCTCTTTAAATATTAAAACCTTGGTGCCAAAACATGGCCGCCAATTAGCATGGCAGGACTGAATCTTTAAAGGGGCCGCACCAACTATTCTTATTCCAGAAAGTCGGGGCATCTAAACCCCAGAAACTGGCACGGTCAGGTGTGTATTGTAACAGGCACACATAAAAATAGACCAAAGTCAGCATTGTTTCCTTGAGGGCAAATTCTGCCTGACAAATCTGTTCAGAGTTCTTTGAGGAAATAGCAGGTAGGGTAGACAAAGCAGGATCAGAGCATGTTGTGTACTTGGATTTTCAGAAGGCTTTTGACAAGGTGCCACACATGAGGCTGCTTAACAAGATAACAGGAAAGATACTAGCATTGGTTGACTGGCAGAAGGCAAACAGCGCGAATAAAGAGATCCTTTTGTGATCGGCAGCCGGTGGCTAGTGGCGTTCTGCAGCGGTCCGTGAAATGACGGAACAGACGCAATGGGCTGCGTGTCTTAATTCATCTCCTATGTCTTATGATAAGAGTGCATTGGCTAGGTGAGCGGGTAGGGATCGCGGTAATTATTACCGGTGAGCTGCAGTTGCTGAAGCATCTGGCTCTGTCAGTGTCCTTCAGTGGATTATCAGGGTTTTACTGTAATACATTTAGAAGTTTTTAAATTTGCTTTTGATTGCATGTGCTAAAGAGAGAGATGCAGTATTTTACTTGCAAAATTTGGCTCCATATAAACATGAAGCTGAGTCCAATCCATTTGTTACCGACTTCACTTGCTGTGTACCTGCCACTTTACTCCAGATTCCCAGTGCTTTGGCTCTCACTTTTGACCTGGTGTGAATGATCAACTGCACAGATTAATTAACCTTGTAATCCTTTTGATAATAACAATGACCTGTGCTACCGTAGTTTTAGTGCAGGAGAACGCCCCCAAGGTATTGCAACGGGGATATTGGTAAAGTGACCAAAAACTGGGGCAAAGGAGCTGGTCTTCAGAAGGATCTCAAAGCAGGTCAGGAAAATGGGGCAATGCACCAGTTTCTCAGAGTTTAGGATGAAGTCTGTCTGCTGATAGTGCGCAAAAGGGAGTAGTGATGCGTGTAAAAAGCCAATTCTTAGAAAATGAATGTTTATCAAAAATATAAGGCACCATATTGTGAATCTAACACTACACTGGTGTCAGCATTCTCCCGTTTGATATTGTCCAACTGACGACTGCGGCCTAGGTGAACAGACACTGAGTCTCACTGTTACCTTCACTGGAACTGACTGGGGCTGTGGTGTCATTTCTCTCTTTGTGTTTCATGTATTTTTGTCTGTAAACAAATGAGAAAAATGTTACGCAATGTGCCACAATAATTATGAGTGTCATGTTAAAGAACAAACTGTGCAGTAGATAACAAGTGTTACATGAAACAAGCTATCACAATAAATATTGCATTACTAATCACTACCAATTTACTGGTTGACTTGCTGGACAAATCATCCATAATAATAATAAGAACAACAATAATAATGTTAATGTGAAATCAGATCTCCTAGCTTGGGAGCTTGGATAGAGCACGAGAGAGCTGAGCTCCCCCATGGATGGTCCCAAGCCCGGCTGTGAAAGGAGGAGGGGTGGGCACAGGGCTGGCAGCTCTATCCCGTAAAAACCCAGCGCTACAGAAACACCACCAGAAGCTCCAGATACCTCACCCTTGGGAGAGAAAAGATCTCCGATGGACTGGCCCAGGACAGAGAACCTTGGCGAGCTGTTGCCCATGACCTATGCCACACCAGGGGTGATGCACTTGGGAAGAGGAAGGTGTGATGATCTGAGATCTGTAGCAAGTGGCTACGAAACCATTGATGTTGTAAAAGCCCATCTGTTCCCCTTAGGAACAGATTCAAGACCTAGGGCAATTTTGACTTCTTAGGCACGTTGGCCTTGAGCAAGTGTTCTTAGTTAATGCTTTATGTGTAATTCATGTAACACTTACGTTGTTGTGAGTCACCCAGTACTGTACCCACAATATTACTGCAGTCTGGTGATCTCCAGACCAACCATCATGGTGAAGGACAGGAGCGGTCCCTGATCTCCCTGCCCTGTCAGTCATTGTTAGCTAGAGACTCCATTCCCAGTCCTGTGACAATGGCATATACCCCAGGATAACCTTCGTAAGAGGTCAGGAAGATTTATCCAATCATGTTCTTCTTCATGAGCACAGGAAATAGTCAACGGGAGGATGTTGATTTAAACGCCCTTTAAGAGTGTTACACTTCCTCAATCAGCTACTCACATTAACGTGTCCCGGATTGCAAGCAGCTGCCTGTAGATCAGATGGGATTCTAAATCAGGATTAAGCGGATCGTTCCACTCCTGGAGCGTCACACCAAAATGGGTTTTGTCACATCCCGGAGCTGACAGACAGAAAGACACGGACAAAATCACCTTTTGCTCAGCTATTTCTCCCACTAGATCTCAATTATTCCACTCTAGGAAATTAAGGGTTCTTCTTTTTTTGATAACGTGCATTTTTATCATATTAGTTATGGCCTTTCCAAATCAATCAAATTTGATTTCCTGCCTCTGCTGTGACTTACTCGCTTATTCATCAATGGCATTTCACAGCGAAAATAAACTTATTACCATGGGGAAATGCAATACTAATGTTGCCGGTTTGGAGATGAATATTTAAGCGTTTTTTACAGAGAATGCACAGAGTACAGACAATTCATCAGATGGCAGGTTGGAGAATGAGCCAGGAAGACTGAGTGAATTGGGCAATTGAATGTGAGAGTGTGTGAGTGAGAACGTGTGAGGGTCGGTGTCAGACGGACAGCAAACAGAAAGAAGGTTGAAGGAAAAGGCAATTGAAGACTTGTTTGAGGAAGAAAAGGCCACATTTCCCATGTCCGTGTAACAGCTTTTCCACAGTGACCAGTTATGACACACACGCTCAGTGTCAGCAGCCCAGCCGGCCACAAGCTCGTCCATGTTGTGCTGACCCATATGATCCCGAAAAAAAGTACTAAACCCACACTACCCCATAACCCTCCATTTTTCTTTCATCCATGTGCCTGTCCAAGAGGCTCTTAAATACCCCTAATGTTTTAGCCTCCACCACCATCCCTGGCAAGTCATTCCAGGCACTCACAACCCTCTGTGTAAAAAACTTACCCCTGATGTCTCCCCTAAACTTCCTTCCCTTAATTTTGTACATATGCCCTCTGGTGTTTGCTATTGGTGCCCTGGGAAACAGGTACTGACTATCCACCCTATCTATGCCTCTCATAATCTTGTAGACCTCTATCAAGTCCCCTCTCATTCTTCTACGCTCCAAAGAGAAAAGTCCCAGCTCTGCTAACCTTGCTTCATATGACTTGTTCTCCAAACCAGGCAACATCCTGGTAAATCTCCTCTGCACCCTCTCCATAGCTTCCACATCCTTCCTATAATGAGGTGACCAGAATTGAACACAATACTCTAAGTGCGGTCTCACCAGAGATTTGTAGAGTTGCAACATGACCTCTCAACTCTTGAACTCAATCCCCCTGTTAATGAAGCCTAGCATCCCGTAGGCCTTCTTAACTACCCTATCAACCTGTGCAGCGACCTTAAAGGATGTATCAGACCATCATCCGATGGTCTCCATAATAATTTGCAACAACATTGGCTAGAATGATAGCCAAAGCAGTGCACTCAGTGTTACCCAAGGATAACTGTGTATTTGTTATTATTGGAATCCCCGCCCCACCTCACACCTGCTGAAGAAGGGTCTCGGCGGTTTGCTCTGATGCTGCGTGGCTGGCTGAGCTCCTCCTGCAATCTGTGTGTCACACGCCTACCGAGCAACTCAGACACACATCTGTCCATAAACTAATACCACAGTCAACGCACAATATCAGATTTTTAAAGGACACATTCTTGAAGCAAGATCTTTGGTTGACGTTAGAGAATATTTCAAATTCAGACTGTGAACATTAAAAGAAAGGAATTTAGTTAATTTACACAACTAAGAAAAATTATGTCACATCTAGAGGCAGCATGTGAGCAATCAGCAAGTCAGTTTTTGAAATGGATGAGTGACCAGGTTCCCAGTATTTATTTGTTTCTGTGTATTTGCATAGTTTGTCTTTTGGACATTGGTTGTGTGGAGTTTTTCATTGTTTCTATTGTATTTCTTTGTTCTACGGAGATTGCCTGCAAGGAAGTGAACCTCAGGGTAGTATATGATGATGTATATATACTTTGGTAATTAATTTACTCCGTACTTCGGAAAGTTTGCGACAGTGCACAAAGCCTCGAGAACAAGGCACTGCAATACCTGTTTTCTCCTTTTGGTGGCAGCAGCCCCACTTCTCGCCTTTGAACACTCCAGGGTGGTAAGAGTTGAGCATTTGTTCATTGCTGACACAGTATTTCCTCAATGACGACAGCCACTGATTGAGCTCATTCACATTCTGAAAGGAAAATAAAACAGCTCTTCAAAACACGTTTGAATTTTCAAGAGGAGGTGCACGGGTTAAGGAGGCACACTGAAGTTATTGTTTTATGATACAGGCTGGGACAGCCAGCAATTATTACACTGCAACACGCACAAGATGCTGGGGGAGCTCGGCAGGTCAGGCCGCACCTATGAAAAGGAATAAGCAGTCGATGCTTCAGGCCGTGACCCTTCGTAAGGGCGGAAAAGGAAGGGAGAAGATGCCAGAATAAAAAGCTGGGGGTGGGGATAGCTAGACGGAGATAGGCGAAGCCGGTGGGTGGGAAAGGCAAAGGGACAGAGACACGCTCCCCGGTAGGACACATGGCTGGTAGAGTACATGGTCAATGAGTCGGTGGGCAGCAGTGGAACCCCAGTCAGCTCCACAGTAGTTCACTGCTTCTCCTGCAGAGTCAGCATCCTCCCATTACAGACCTGTAAGTAATAGGGGAAGCATCGGTGACACAGCTGGCACAGCCAGTGACCTGGGTTCAGTCCTGACCTCAAGCACCATCTGTGTAGTGGTTCAACATTCTCCCTGTGAATGCATGGATGTTCTAGTTCCGGTTATAGGTGGCAGAACCTGGGGCGGGGGGGGGGGGGGGGTTGCTGAGAGAGTATAGAAAGTGGGAACACTATAAAAGTAGATGGTTGATGGTCAGTGTGAATTTGATGGGCCGAAGGGCCGGTTTCTGTGCTGTATCTCTCTCTGTGGTTCTCAGACATAGAATTAGATTTTATCTTGGGGTGGAGTATGTGCATCATTTGCACTGGTGTCTTAAGTGCTGTGCTGGGAGACGCCCGCCTCCAAACAAATGTGAAACCACGACATCTTTCACTCTCAGCAAATGTAGAAGATAAGACCATAAGACATTGGAACAGAATTGGGCCATTTGGCCCAGCAGGTCTGCTCCAGCAGTCGATAATTTATTTTCCTTCTCAACCCCATTCCACTGCCTTCTCCACGCAACAAAATTCACAATATATGCCAGTGATTTTAAACGTTATTTTGATTCTCAAAGTTCAAAGACATTTATTATCTAAGTACACATATATGAAACAACCTTGAGATTCATCTCCTAACAGGCAGCCACGAAACAGACAGCCAAATAAACCCATATAAAAGAAGACTGACTAACACCTAATGTGCAGTGAATAAAAACCACATCAAGCCCATAAAAATATGAATAAACTACGTAACCCTTAAGAAAGAGTACGGACTAACACCCAATGTGTGATGAAAATAAACAGTATCGAGCAGTAACTGCAAGCAAATCGTGTTTCTGAACTGAATTCCGCAAAGACTGTCGCATAGTTCAGTGCAGAGCCGAGTAAATGTCATGGAACAGCGATCTGAACTGGACTGTACTTTGCCTCAGGCCCTGCCACCCTGATCTTTTCAATCTTGCCCAGTGTTTAAATCTCCGCCCAAACGACAGGTTCTGCTGCTTGAATACACCGGACTGCACCGCCTCAGTTTGGGCAGTAAACCTCCGTCCGAACATTGTGTTCGGAGGCGTCGATACGCTCTAGGGCCTGGACCACGTGGCTTCGATTCGGCTTGTACCCGACCTTTTACGCTCTTCCACGCTGTCAGTGATGGGCCTGCCACCTCACCTCGATTCTGCCACGTTAAATTACCTCCAAGTCCAAAAGGAAGTTACAGGTGATTATTTACGATTATTGTTTGCCAGAAAAAGTGTGGCTAACAAAGTATTTAGTTGCTTTCCTTGTTTCATCAGCCACCAAGCAGAGATTGCAGAGGCTCACCAGCACCAGCTTAACCAGACTCTGATTCTGATTTTAACCTTTGATGTCTTTACTAATTGAGAACCTATCCATCTCTACTTTAAATAATACACAATGTTTTGGCCTCCAGAGCTGTGCGTGGCAAAGGAATTCCTCCTCATCTCTGTTCAAAAGGGACATGCTCTTAACATGAGGCTGTGTCCTCTTTTTCCTAACTCTTTCTCAACTGAAAACTTACTGGAGATACGTCTCTACCAAATGAGGTGTAAAGTACTCTTCCTCTCTGCCAGCCTGTAGGTCACCCTGGGGCAAGGTGTAGCACCTGCTTAGCTCCCCAGTCAGGGTCAGGTGAAGCCGTGGGAGCAGGTGGTGGATGGTCGTATGAGCAGCTGGTGCATATCTCAAGTCCCGGTTAGGTGACCACTGATGCCAAGCAGACTGTTGTGTGATTAACATTTCGATAATATTTGAGTAATCTTGGTTGATTAAGCATTTGTGTTCATTTAAGTAATTCATTACAGGTTACACGTACAAATACGTGAATTGTGTATGTCATCGTGCCTATGTGCAGGCCTCGTTTAAAGTAGACGTAAACAGTGATTCCACTCAGCCTGGTTTTCAGTCTCTTTCCTATACGCTGATTCATCATCACCTATGTTTTGGCCAACAATAGTAGTGTCATCAGCAAACTTAAATGTGGTATTGGAGCTGTGCTGAGCCGTACAGTCATAAGAATAAAGCAAGTAGAGCTGGGGGCCCTGTGGTGATGGAGATTGTGGAGGAGATGTTGTTGCCAATCCGAACTGACGGGGGTCTGCGAGTGAGGAAATCCAGGATCCAGGGGATCAGTAGTGGAGGGTGTATTGGCTGGCAGCTTCACGGCCCAGTATGGAAACACCAATACCTTTGAATGGAAAATCTACAAAAGGCAGTGGATTTGGCCCAGCACCTCATGGGTGAAACACTAAGCACGTCTACGTGAAATGCTGCTGTAGGAAAGTAGCATCCATCATCAGAGATCCCCATGCTTTCTTCTCACTCTGCCACCAGGTAGAAGGTACAAGAGCCTCAGGAGTCACACCAGCAGGTTCAAGAACAGTAACTACTCCTCAACCATCAGACTCTTGGAATAAAAGAGGATAACTACACTCGCCCCATTATTGAGATGTTTCCCACAACCAATGGTCTCACTTTAAGGACTCTTTATCTCATGTTCTCGTTACTTATTGCTACATATTTATATTTGCATTTGCAGTTTGTTGTCTTCTACACTCTGGTTGATCTTTCCTTGATCCTGTTATAGTTATTGTTCTACAGATCCCCAGGAAAGTAAATCCCAGGGTTGTATATGGTGACATATATGACCATTGATAATAACATTTACATTGAACTTTACTGAATGCTGAGCTGTAGTCAATGAAGAGCATCCTAACGTCTGCATCTTTGCTGGTCAGATGTTCCCGGATTGAGTGAAGAGCCAATGAGATGGCATCTGCTGTTGACCTGTTGTGATGGTAGACAAATTGTACCTGATCCAAGGCACTTCTCAGGCAGAAGTTTCATCAACGACCTCTCAAAGCACTTCATTACAGTCGATGCTACTGGATGATAGTCATTGAGGCTGGTTACCACGTCCTACTTAGGCACAATTATAACTGAAGCCTGCTTGAAGCAGGTGGGTAACTCAGACTCTTAAGTGAGAGGTTAAAGATATCGGTGAGCACTCCAGCCAGTTGATTAGCACAGGTCTTTAGTACTTGGCCAGATAACCCATCTGGGCCAGATATTTTCCATGGGCTCACTCTCCTGAAGGATTGGCATCAGAAGCTGAAATCACAGGGTTGTTGGGGGCTGTTGGCTTTCGTGAAGGTGCCTCCATGTTTTGATGGTCAAAGTATAAAAGGCATTGAGCTCATCGGAGAGTGAAGCCCTGTGCTCACCTATGTTGCTTGCTTTCACAATGTAGGAGGTGATAGCATTCCTATACCTCTTGCAGGCATTTCTCATCACCAGATTTTTCTGGTCCCTCTCACCTGGGTGCACTCTTCTACCTTCCCTTCCGGAATCCACTCACTATGTAGAAGCACATGCCAGTAACAGGAAGAGTGTTGGCTGTATTGTAATGTGTCCTTTTCAAAACTGAATGCCAAGATCGCAGCTGCTAGACTAGAAGATGACAGCTGTGAGAACTCACAATGGATCAACAGAATCTCACATCCTCAAACTAGCACAATGTTTTGTCATGGAGGGGAAACCCAAGGACACTGGTGAACTCTGCAGATGAAATTTTCAATCACTAAGGGGCTTTCATAGACAGTGTCAGTGCAATAAACAACAGCTTTCTCTCTCTACTGCCCATTACGCCACTGGCATTTAGGGCAGCAGCGAAGGTCCTCCATCTTGGGCAGCGTTCAGGGGTCCCTTCATCATGTCAGTAGCTTGGTTCATGCAAGTCCCGGGTGGAGACTCAGGGATACCTTCACACTCAGATGCAGAAAGATTCTTCATTGCTGTTTCCATAACAATTTTGTTTAACCAGTCAGGGTTGTTAGCCCAGAGCAAACAACAGACCTAACACAATTAAAATGCAGTAAAATTATTTCTAGGGCTAGGCAATCAGTGGAAGTTACATTTTGCATGTTCATACGTGAGTTTGAGGATAATAGTTCACAAACAGTGAGTGTTATATTAGGGTGTGGAAGAGTATGACGTACCTTGCACTGTAAGTACATGATCTCAAATTGTCCTCTGCCGTCTGTTGAAATGATCTGCATGACATATGGGCTGCCAAAGCACTTCTCATCAACTTTCTCAATTGCTCTGATCTTGGACAGTGGAATAAATGCACTGGTCTGTAAAGGAAATCAAACAGCATAATCAGGTCATGGTTGGAGCACAAGGTATGTCACGTCTGCCTGGGAACTGCCTTTCACCACTGAGGTTCTGCTGGTCTTCCAGAGTGTAAGAACGTTCAGTGGTGAGCAGGACTCACAGTCTGCCACTGTTTTCCTTTTTATAAAACAATTAGATCCTGTCTACCTCATCATGTGACCTGATAGAGGTGTATAAGATGATGAGAGGTATTGCTCGTGTGAATAGCCAGAGGCTTTTTCCCAGGGTTGAAATGGCTAACATGCGGGGGCATAGTTTTAAGGTGCTTGGAAGCAGGTACAAGGGGGATGTCAGAGGTAAGTTTTTCACACAGAGAGTGGTGGGTATGTGGAATGCACTGTCAGCGACAGTGGTAGAGGCGATACGATAGGGTCTTTTAAGAGACTCTTAGATAGGTACATGGAGCTAAGAAAAATGGAGGGCTATGTGGTAGAGAAATTCTAGGCAGTACATGGTCGGTACAACATCGTGGGCCGAAGGGCCTGTAATGTGCTGTAAATTTCCATGTTCTAATTCATCTTTGCACAGTACTGCTGCTACAAAACACCAAACTTCCCATAATTTAAGTCAGTGATATTAAATTTGACTCTGATTCTGAGGTGTGCATGCCCACACCCAACTGTACCGGACGTCGAGGGGTAACTTCGCCAACCCTTGGAATAGAAGGTCCCACCCCAACAGCCCAAACCAGCTTAAAGCAAGTACGGGGTGGAAGCCCACCAGCTGCTGTCAAAGCTGTCTTCTAAATGTCTCTTAATAATCAAAAACATTTAAATTGAAGCAAATAATTTTAGAAAGTAGTAAATAAATATAAATCAAAAGAAAATGAATAGCATACACTGTACTAAATAGTTAAAACTTCTAATCTTATATAAAATATTTTTAAAAATTCTTCTTTGCCTCCTAAATCATAGGTCTAGAATGTCCAATGGGGTTTCAATCCTACACTAGTTCCCGACCTGGCACTGGATCCAGTGAGGAATCCCAGCAAATCTCACCTTCCGCTGGGAGTTGCTGATTCCAGCTGGGGAAATTGCCCCCATTAACTGGGGATATGGGTGCTGTTGCTGCACCTTCCTGAGTAGCTGAAGTCTGTATGGTGAATTAGGACTGGAGATGAAATTGGAATTAGAATTGGTTTATCATTACAGCGAAAAGCTTGCCTTGCATACTGTTCCTTTGGTGCTGTTGAACAGGAGTGTTGGCCCAGTGATGACAAAGCAACACCTATGTGTGTGGGGGTAGAGATCCTGTGACTGGAAAAGAAACATGGAGCTCCTGTGGGCTGGAAGACCGCCCTGGACAGATTATCCTTCATGCAGTGTTAAAATTACTGAAAAGATGACCCACCTTTGCATTTGGCATTTTGGCATAACACAGTGATTCACAGTTTAAGCAAAAATAATGCTTTTTGAAGTGAGATGATGTCAGGATCCCTCTCTCCTTGGCTCGGTGCATTAATAAATATCCTTCTTTAATGGTAGATGTTTGCAGTGTCACACGTCTTTGACGATCCAGCTCTGAAAAGACAGAATATTGATGCAATACTTGTAGAGAAGCAAGTGTTAAAACTTCACCTACCCCAAATGCAACCCCCCTCCCTCAAATGGAGGGATAACACAGACATACTCCTAGCTTATTCTATGCTATTAACTTAGGGATCCAAACAGGATTGTTTGACAAGGAGCTGACCCACAAAACCCAAAGTCCCCTTGTGTCAAAACCTCTGCTGGAGTGCATTGGAACTCCTGAGAACTAGCATCTCGTTCCCACCTCTTCCCTTTGAACTGTGCTTCAATTATGATTGCTATTGGCCAATGGTGATGTCTTGCACTTGTCCAGTTTAGTGCTGGATGCACTGGGACTGATGAAATGATGCAGTCAAACCCAGGACTCCATTTACCAGGCAGGGACCGATCCACACCTCTGGAGAGAGATGATCCTTTGGAGGTAGGAAACATAATGAGATGGAGCTGTGGTTTGAAGCTTGGGAACCAATTGCCAGAATAGGAGTTGATTTTGGATTATTATTGTGACATATAATGAGATACAGTAAAGTTTGTCTTGCAAGATGTTTATATGATTATTTATTTATCTATAAATGGGATAGGCCCTTCCAGCCCTTCAAGCCACGCCACTCAGCCAATTTAATCCCCCATTTAATCCTAGCCTAATCAGGGGGCAATTTACAATGACCAATCAACCTACCAATCGGTGCTTCTTTGGACTGTGGGGGGAAACCAGAGCACCAGGAGGAAACCCACATGCTCACAAGGAGAATGTACAAACTCCTTACAGGCAGTGCCAAGAATTGAACTTGGTTCACCGGTGCAGTAAAGCTTTGTGCCAACCACTATCCTACCGTGCCACCCGCAGGTCAAATCCTGACACAGTGCATTGTGGTAAAACAAGGTAAAACAATAACCACGCAGAATAAAGTGTAACAGCTGCAGGGGAACGGATGTGTAGGTGCACGATCATAACAAGGTAGATTCTGAGGTCGGGAGTCCATCTTATTGTACAAGGGATCGATTCAAAAGCCTTGTAACAGCTGCCCTTGCCTCTCAAAGTCCAACTCTATGTCCCCGTCGTGAGAGGTGGAAGTGGGTAAGGCTGGCCAACAGGGCTCTGGTGAGGCTGTACAGGTCAATCCCCTGAACAGTGGACACAAAGGATTACAGAAACATTGATAAACTCCAACCATACCATCGACTTTGGACAATGGAAATGGGAGGTCATCAATGGCCCGTGCTCCATTGGGAGCTAAGGGCCCAAGAAGAAGATGAAGAAGTTGTTGTTGAGCCCAGTAGAATGAGCTTTTAATCCTTTGAATCTTCTGCCTGACGGGAAGGGGTAGAAGAGAGAATGTCCGGGGTAGGCGAGGTCTTTGATTACTAAGACAGTGGGAAATAAAGACAGAGTCCATAGAGGGGATGCCGTTTCTGTAACGCACCCACAATCCTCTGTAATTTCTTTCAGCTACATGCAGAGCAGTTGTTATACCATGTATTGATGAAAATTGATGCAGGTTCAAGGGGTCATGTCAAATTCTTTTAGCAGCCGGAGGAATTGGAGGTGCTGGTTTGCTTTCTACATGCTGTTATTTACCTTATAAATAAAGGATCCTATTCAGAATTTTTGAAGTTTTGTTTTTCCTCTACACCTGTAACATATTTAATATATAATATACCTATGACCTGTTAGATCATAAATATTGACTGTATATTAGAATAATTAGTACAGTTGGCTTAAAAGAACCTTAGCAACTAATGGAGACTATGGAGGGGGGCACAGAGGTAAATGAAAGACACAAACGGGTTGCCAACAGAAAAAGGTTGAGAACCACTGAGGTAGAATATGCAAACACTAAAGGCCAAAATCAGAGTCACCCCTACTCTTGAAACCTTGACAGAGGATGCTTGCAGACTGAAAGCTGCCATGCCACACTTTGTGACTTAATGTTTCATCGTCAATATCAGGAGCACCTCAACCCGCAAAGCAAGGAAGCCTGGATTGTTGATTGAAATGTTTTCTGCATTCACGCCTGGACAGGGCTGGTCGCTGCAGAGCTGGGTACCTGAAGCACTGACAGTCACCAGGGACACTCACTCCTTCACAGCAAACAGCTTGGAAAACTCCTGCCACCTTTTTTTGTCAGCTGTTTACCCCAGTTCCTTTCTTTACCCATTTCTGATCTGATGAACACACAATTGCTTCTTTTTTTGCTGTTTTTTTTGGCATTTCTAGCCACTTAATTTTGAGGGCGGAGTTGTCGAAGCCGGCTGGGGTATCGTGAGAGGATGCCCAGCTTGGGTTGGTGTATGGGAGGATTGGCTAAGAGTAGTGCATGACTCAGCTTGTGACTGTGACTGTAAATCTTGAGTGTTCCTCTGTGTTGATCATGATTCAGACCAGTGTGGTTGTAAACCACTTAGCTGCACTGGATGCTGGAAAAATAGCACCAAGATCCGTACAGGATAAAGTTTGTCCTCACTACTGACTGGCGTTACTTCAGAAGTGTGCACAAATACTAAGGTCACAGAGTCATAAAGTACTACAGCATGGTCACAAGCCCTTTGGCCCATCTAGCTTGTGCCATATCTCATCTATCTGTACCCAGTCCATACCCCTCTCACCCCTGTCCCTATCTAAACTTCTCTTAAATATTACAATTAAATCCAAATCTTCCACTGGCAACTTGTTCCACACTCACACCACCCTCTGAGTGAAATAGTTCCCCCTCAAATTCCCATTAAACAGTTCACCTTACAACCTAAACCCACGACCCATAGTTCTAGTCTCAGCAAAGCCTGCATGCAGCCACCCTAACCGTGCACCTCCTCATTCTCCTGAGCTCCAGGGAATAAAGCCCTAGCTTTCTCAATCTTTCCCTATAACTCAGGTCCTCTAGCTGATTCATCCGTGTATTCTAAAAGATCATTGCTATCTTTCCTGTAGATATGTAGCAGTACTCCAAATTTGGCCTCACCAATGCCTTAAACAGCTTCAATGTAACATCCCAGCTTCTGTATTCAGTGCCCTGATTTATGAAGGCAAATATACAGCCTGTTGTATTTACAGCCTACCTACCACTTTCAAGGGATTATGGATCTACTCTATATTCCTAGATCCCTTTGTTTTACTGCTCTCCTCAGTTCCTTACCATTCACTGCGTATCTCTAAACCTGGTTTGCCCTTCCAAAGTGCAATACCTCGCACCTGTCTGCATTAAATTCCATCTGCTACTTTTCAGCCCATTTTCTCAGCTATTTCAGATCACCTTGCAAGCTTTCTCACTGTCCACCACGCTCCCCAGGCTCGGGGTCATCTGCAGATTTGCTGATACACTTTGCCACATTATCATTTTAATCATCAGTATGGTTGATAAACGACAACAGAGCTCCAGCCAGAGGCACAGTCGTCTCTACTACCAGCTCGGGAGAATTAGTGTGGAACAGGTACCAGTATTTTGACAAAGGCCACAGATATACTGTACTAAGCTCTACAAAGATTTGCCAAGTGGGACCAAACTAGTTCAGAGGTATGCTCTCTGTTGAGGTCATGGGTCAGACTTTGTTTATTCTTTAGTTGCTTTTTAGGTTTGTAGGGATGGTTTTGAGGAAATGGAGGGGAGAGTTAGGGGTTCAGAATAAGGATGCGGGGCAATGATGTCAGGCCCCTGCTCCACATTCACCGGCCAGCCACATGGATGTGGGTCATCCACATTCAGAGGTCGGACCAGCAGACCAGCATGGACAAGGGTGCTGACCCACGCCCAGGGTCAGCGAGTTGTCGGCAGGTTTTGGAATAGGAGTTTCGGGCCAGCAGGAGAAATGAGTGACAGTGACCCCTAGGCAAGCCAGAGTTTGAGGAGTGTTCAAACTCCTCAGCAAGTCATGGGCTTGAGGCATAGCATTTGGTGATTGGCGAGTCCTGGAGACGATACCAAAGACTGAAGCCCGAACATCGATTGGAAACATGGAAGTCAAGTGCTAATGGCCCGAGCCCTGTGTGAATCTCTGGGAGTCCTCCTGGGAAGTCCAAGTTCAACGTCTATGGATCTGAGTCTGCTGGAAGCTGAAGGTGGCCTGTCCTGGGGTTAGAGGAATGTTTATGTGTGTTGGGTGCGTGTTAAGTAGAAAGATGGTTTGTTTTGCTGTTGATGTTTTGTCTTTCTGTTTTATTGTTTTCTGTGTTGTATCACTGAGCATTGTGGGCATGCTCTGTCACCACTGGAATATGTGGCAACACCTGTTAGCTGGTCCCAGCACATCCTTGGCTGTGTTGGTTGTTAACACAAATGACACATTTCACTGTATGTTTCAATGTACATATGATAAATAAATCTGAATCTTGAATCTTACTATCACTCTCTGGCTTCCCGCTAAGCTAATGCCAAAAGCAATTGACTACTTCATCTTGAATACCAAACAACGTAACTTTCTGGACCAGCCTCTCATGCAGAACTTGGTCAAAAGCCTTGTTAAAGTCCATGTAGACAACATTCACCACTTTTCCTTTATCAACCTTCTTGGTAGCCTCCTCGAAAAGCTCTAAAAGATTGGCTAGATGTGACATGCCATGCTACCATGACTTGTGAAGGCTATTCACTTCCCAGGACAATGGGTCCCATATTTTGCAAAGCTCACTTTCTAAACACAGAAGCTGCCACTTGTAAGATCAAACAGTTGTAAGTAAACTTCCAACTAATATTTCTTTGTTTAGCTTCAAGGTCATAAACGGGAGCCAGTCTTCAGTTCTTAAAACATAAATGGAAAGCAGTAATCAATTTGAATTTAAGACAAAGTACTGTCTATAGAGCAGCTTTGCAAACAACCTCTGTGTATAGCAGAACCTCTATTTGTAGAAAGTAGGATATTAGTCACTGCACCTGGTTTATTGTTGCTCAAGAGATGCAGCATCAGACAACGGGTTATTTAGTTTGCCTTGTTTCAAAATAGACAATGTTGACAAAATAGGCTAAGTTGCTTAGCTCAAGGAAGCTTGCAGACCAGATGAATAATATCATTTAGCAAATCAATGATTGATCTATTACTGTTGGAATTTTTATGTACTCAAAGAACTTAGCTTTACAGCATTAATGGTGGGACCTGGGATTTATATCTCCAAAGACCTTTCGGACTGTTTGTGTATAAAGGTTATCTGAGGAGATAGCCCATGCGTGTGAAATCACCCAAGTGGCAGAAAAGGGTATAAATGTAGAGATCAGTTCAGGCTTATTAGGAATGGTCCAGTAACATAAAGAAGAATGACAGAAACACAGGGTGAACTAGAATCCATTCCTCTGGTTTTGATATCTGCAATGGATGATTCATTCATCTGCATCATTGGTATGTTTTTTTTAGTTTATAGGATTTCTTTTAGAAATCCTTTGTCTCGTGTTAGAAATGTTTTGTGGTTTAGAAATGGTTTGTAATTTGGAAATGTTTAAGATAGAAATCCTCTGTGAGCTTTAAATGTGCTTTAAGAAAGTTGTTTGGATTTAAATGTGTATCACTGAAAATAAATGTCTTTTAAACTACTTTGTTAGCTGGAAGTATCTACTTCTTGATAGGGAGAGGGGACCCATCACTTGAATAGTGGGTACTGGCAGCTAAACACACCACGGAGAACAAACAGGGAAGTGAACTAGTCTTTGAAAGTTGGGTAGTGCCCGTGTAATCTCCTATTAGTGAGAGTACCTGTGGCTGTTTATATCCAATTGGGCTTAAGGTCTTTTTTGCATTTAAAACTCAATACATATATATCACGTCCCTTCAAATACTTTCCAAAAATTTGCCCACAACTGATGACAAACTCACCAGCCTATAGTTTCCTGGTTTATTCTTAGAGCATCTCCTGAATAATGGAATAATATTAGCTATATAGAGTCATAGAAAAGTACAGCGCAGAAACAGGCCATTTGGCCCATCTGGTCCATACTGAACTGTTTAAACTGCCTAATCCCATTGACCTACACTGAGACCAGAGCCCTCCATATCCCTATCATCCATGTACCTATCCAAACTTCTCTTAAACGTTGAAATTGAGCTCACAGGTAACACTTGCGTCGGCAACTCGCTCCACCTCCAGTTCTCTGTTACCTCAATCCTGGCTAAAGTGATTATTACAAACAATTACAACAGAGGAAGAGGCCATTGAACCTAATGGATCTCTGCCGGGTCCCAACTTAACAATCCCACCTAGTCCTATTCCTCTTCCAAACTCTCCTGTGGTTTTCTGTCTCTCACATGTCCATTATCTTGCCTTTGACCCTCCTGTCAACTACCCACAATGACAGCTAAACTTACAGTGGCCAATTAACCTTCCTTTGGGATGTGGGAGGGATCTGGGGCACCCAGAGGAAACCCACATGGTCACAGGGAGAACTTGCAAACTCCACACAGACAGCGCTAGAGGTCAGGGTTGAACCTGGGTCACTGGAGCTGGGAGGGAGTGGAACCAATTCAAAGATTCAAAGTGCATTTATTATCGAAGTATGTATGCAGTATACAACCCTGAGATTTGTCTTCCCCACAGACAGTCACGAAACAAAGAAACACCATGGAACCCGTTCAAAGAATAACATCAACCCTCCCACGTGCAGAAACAAACACAATTCGGGCAAACACTGACAATGAGCAAAAAAACACTGAATCAAAAGGCATATTCAGTTTGGTTCGGTGTTCACTATCTTCAGGCCGCCCGCCCCACGCAGAAGTTCCTTAAACAGCAACAAAGGAAAAGAGAAACACATCATAACATGAACCAGAGTCCAATCCACGAACTGCATCGACTAAACCTTGCCCAAGACCCAAATCCTCTGACAGCAACGAGGGGGAGGGAGACCTTCCGAATGCAGGGACCTTCCTCTGGGAACAGTGAGTGAGAGGGAGAGATCATAACATCATAACAGACCTCTTCCTCTGGCAGCAGTGAGTGAGAGGGAGAGGGAGACATTCTTAATAAACTCCTTCCTCTGCCAGCCGTGAACGAGAGACTGGTAGACAGTGCTGAACATTCCTTCACTATCTGCACTTGCCTTGATCATTTCAATCTTTCTCCGCACTTTAATCGGTGAAATTGGCGAGAGATGGAGTTGATCATGGGCTTATGCCCCATCTCCAGGCTTCTTGGCCTCGAGGCCACATGCCTCATGGTACGCCCTCGGAGACAGCAAAGCGTCAGATTGCTCAATCAGCCCAAAAAAATGCCAGCAAAGTGTAGATCACTGTGTCCAACTGTAGTTGAACAACATTTGAAAGAAAAAGAAGATGTAAACAAAGTGAAAGAAGTAGTTTTGTGAACCGTCTGGAATATGTCGCCCTTGGTCACATTGTTTGCTGGTGCTATCTTCTTCCAGAAGACTGTGCTGCCCAAGTACTTTCCTGGTTCTTTAAGAAATGGTGCCATTTGAGCAGATCTGTGACCCTGGGGGTCAGAAAGCATTGGTGCAAAAAGAAGATCATTTGCGGCTTAAAGTGAAGAAAATGTTTTCAGAATTTCCGCGTAATAATTTGGAAGAAATTATTGCTGGTTCACCAGATCTGAGCATTGGAGGGACAACATAGAGTCATAGAGAAGTACAGCATGGAAACAGGCCCTTCAGCCCATCTAGTCCATGCCAAATCTTTAATCTGCCTTCTCCAATTGACCTGCACTGCGACCATAGCCCTCCATAACCCTATATGACAATAAACTCCACAACTATTGAACAGCTTCACCTGAAACAACAATTGTTGTTTGAAGCTACGAACATTTTAACTATCTGAGTCCCTTCATACCCATTCTCTTTCTAGCTTGTTTCATTTTGAAGAAATTTACAAATCCTCTTTAACCTCGGTTGCTGCGCAGACCAGACGTTCTTGCCGTGATGTCGCTTGGCACGACAGCCCAGGAGGTGAGACACCAGAGGCGGTGTGGGAGAGAGAAGAAGCCTCTGTAGGCACATCAGAACCTGTGCTGTGTTTTGGGCTGGCTGCTCTGGTCACCGTCCACTTGGTGGAAAAGAAACTGGATTGCATTTGTCTACCGTTGCACAAGTGCGTGTTGAGGGACTGCTGTGTGCTTGTTCCTGCAGAGATGACAACAGGACTGTATCCAGGACAACATACCATGCACCATTAATCTACAAGCCATACCAACCAAGAATTTGGGTTATATTATTTTTCAGAATCAGGTTTAATATCATCAGCATCAGGTTTAATATCATCAGCATATGTCGTGAAACTTGTTAACTTTCTACAGGGGCACAATTGTGATCATCCTGACTGGCTGCATCACTGCCTGGTATGGGAACTGCACCTCCCTTAGTTGCAGGACTCTGCAGAGAGTGGTGTGGACAGCCCAGCGCATCTGTAGATGTGAACTATTAAGGACATTTACAATGGACATTTACAGTGACAAGTGTGTAAAAAGGGCCCGAAGGATCATTGGGGACCTGAGTCACCCCAACCACAAACTGTTCCAGCTGCTACCACCCGGGAAAAGGTACCGCAACATAAATAAATGAATTACAGTAAGTATATATATGCATATTAAATAGTTAAATTTAAATAGTGCAAAAGCATAATTAATAATACAAAGTGAGGTAGTGTTCATGGATTCAATGTCCATTTAGAAATCGGAATGCAGAATGAAAGAAGCTGTTTCTTAATTTTTGTGAGACTTTTTTTCTGCTGTCGTAACTATATGTGCTACGTAACGTGAGCTGTGTGTGACTGCTGGTACAGTGTTGTGCACCCTAGTTCTGGATGAATGCTGTTTCACTTGGCACTATTTATGGATATGGTTGAATGACAATTAAACTTGAACTTGAGATTCATCTCATCCAAAACATAGCTTCACGTACAACCACCAGGATTCCGACTGAATCACTTTGCAGAGTCAGGAATTACATATAATATTCTCCACCTAACACTGATATGGTGACTAATATTAATAAACCATTGGCTGATTAGAGCTATGAGTTGTTTGTAAAAGGAGATGTGTGATTATGTTCACAACCATCTCAAAATGGTGGCATGGACAAGGTGAACAGACATTTAACCTTTGGCTTTGCATTGCTGCTGGCTGCACCAGGTTTAGCCTGGACATTGGATTCATGGTGTGTGCAGTTTTCCCCTCACAGTGAATTCATTGTTTCTCTTAAGATTTCGGCCTAGACATTCGTCAAGGCAACTCTGAGGGAACAAGCTTTGCAAAGCTGAAAATCACATTAATGCAGTGTTAACCAAAGCTGCACATTTTTCCAGGTCTCTTAATAAGAGTCATTAACACTGCCTGCTCATTTTGGTGTCAGGTTTTTGTTGCTTAGCATTGGTTTTCCGAAGTCCAAATAACCACTGACAGCTGTGTCACGCCCAAAATTCATCTCCAGCAAGATTTTCAACCACATTGATTTGAATACAGATAGGCACTGTTAACTTGCAGAAGGACTTGATCTTACAAACGTTGAAGGCGGGAAAGGAACATTTCTTAAAGGGACTATCACACTGAAGCTGCATGCACTCTGCACACACACCACTTACTCTACACTCTTGCCTACACTGAGGACCCACCCTCTGATCTTCACACACCGGGCTGCAACCCAAACTCTCTCCCAACACTCATCTGCCTAAACGTAATACCCCTCTTCATGGACGCCCTGAGAAATGTAAATGCCCTTCTCTAGCATTGGTGGTGCTGGTTACCCCCTCCCTCAACTCTCAATCTCTTAACCTCAGGTGATCTATGCACCTTGTAATTCACCAGTTACTGCAGTTCCACTCCACAGGATAGTCCTCCTTCCACAGCAGGGCTGTAGACATCTACTTGCACTGCAGGCTTCTCCAGAGTGCTAGCAGCATTGAAAGATTGTACTCACGTATCTCGAGAGATCCCCCTGACAACCTCCTGCCAGGAGCACCTGCCCAAGATTCTAATGGGTTAGCAGGTGTTAAAAGGGAGAGCCATATTTGGTACCCATTCCCTTATTTTTTTAAGTAAAGCATACAGACAAAGTCCTGTTCACTTATTTTGTGGTCTTCCAAAATAATATACTGTATTCCAGAAATGGATTAGTACTATTACAGTTCTATCCTCCGTGGTCATCTTGTACATCTTTCTTCAGGTAACAATTTTAAGACCATAAGATATAGGAGCAGAATTAGGCCATTTGGCCCAACAGGTCTGATCTGCCATTTCATCATGGTTGATCCATTTTTCCTCTCAGTCCCAATCTCCTGCCTTCTCCCTGTATCCCTTCATACCCTAACCAATCAAGAATCTATCAAACTCTGCCTTAAATATAAATAAGACTTGGCCTCCACAGCTGTCTGAGGCAGAGAATTCCACAGACTCACCACTCCCTAGCTAAAGAAATCCCTCCACATCTCTGTTCTCTATTCTGAGTCTGTGTCCTCTGGCCCTAGACTCTCCCACCATAGGAAACATCCTCTCTACATCCACTCTATCAAGGCCTTTCATCATTTGATAGGTTTCAATCAGATCACCCCTCGTTCTTCTGAATTCTAGTGAATACAGACCCCAAGCCATCAATTATTCTGTATGTGATAAGCCGTTCAATCCTGGAATCATTTTTGTGAACCTCCTTTGAACCCTCTCCATGTCAGCACATCCTTTCTAAGATAAAGGGTCCAAAACTGCTCACAATACTCCAAGTGAAGCTTCACCAGTGCTTTATAAATTCTCAACATTACATCCTTGCTTTTATATTCTAGTCCTCTTGAAATGAATTCTAACATTGCATTTGCCTTCCTCACCACTGACTCATCCTGCAAATTAACCTTTAGGGAATCCTGCAAGAGGACTCCCTTTGCGCTCAGATTTTAAATTAAAAAACAGTCCACCTTTTTAACATGTTAGAATGCTTTGTCTGATTTTATCTGAAGTAGGGGTTCCCAACCTGGGGGCCAGGGACCCCTCGGTTAATGGTAGGGGTCCATGGCATAAAAAAGGTTGAGAAGCCCTGATCTTTGACCTGAAATATTAACTGTTTCCATCGGTTTCTCTTTCCACAAGTTTTGCTTAACCTGCTGAGATTTTCCAGCATTTTCTGGTTTTATTTCTGATTTCCAGCATCTGCATGTTTCTTTTAATCCTCTACATGATTCACCAGCCTCCCAAAGTCCCTGGAGGCAAACATGAGAGGACACACTGTGCCCGGAGAAATCACTAGTGGCGGCTGTGGCAGAGTAACGATAGTTGAGAGTACGCTGCTGATTGGATTGAGAAGGGATCTGATTGAAACATATAAGATTATTAAGGGATTGGACAAGATAGAGGCAGGAAATATGTTCCAGATGCTGGGAGAGTCCAGTACCAGAGGGCATGGTTTGAGAATAAGGGGTAGGTCATTTAGGACAGAGTTAAGGAAAAACTTCTTCTCCCAGAGAGTTGTGGGGGTCTGGAATGCTCTGCCTCGGAAGGTAGTGGAGGCCAATTCTCTGGATGCTTTCAAGAAGGAGCTAGATAGGTATCTTATGGATAGGGGAATCAGGGATATGGGGACAAGGCAGGAACCGGGTATTGATAGGAATTGATCAGCCATGATCTCAAAATGGTGGTGCAGGCTCGAAGGGTCAAATGGTCTACTTCTGCACCTATTGTCTATTGTCTATTGATAGTGTGTGCATGTGTGTTCAAGGCCTGGCTGATGGGCTTCCAAAGGCACAAAATTCAACCAATTACTCCTGCTGTTTCTGATCAAAGTGACATTACCAGTGCCTATGTGGACAAAAAATCAGCCCACCAGTCCAAATTCCAGCCATTATGTTCATAACCAACTTGTTTTCTGTGCATAACATGTATTTCATTAAACAATAATACATTGTTATTCAATTATTTGTTTTAATTTTATGTCAGCCTGCCCGTAATAGTAAATTTCCATTTATATTTTCTTACAACTGATTAAACAAAACAAAAATGTAAAATAATTGAATAAGGTTCAACCTGCACTGTTCGTGAAAGAACATCACAAAATCAGAATCACATTTAATATCACCAGCATATGTCTGAAATTTATTGTTATACGGCAGCAATATAATGTAATATGTAACAATAAAAACTTTGAATTACAGTAAATACACACACACACACACACACACTCTCTCTCTCTCTCTCTCTCTCTCACTCTCTCTCTCTCTCTCACTCTCTCTCTCTCTCTCGTGGCCTAAGGTAGAAGGAGGAGTCAATTTTAGAAAACCTAGCATATTTATTTTTCAACATAGTCCCCTCCTACATTTACACACTTAGTCCAGTGGTCGTGGAGCATACAGATCTTGGACCTCCAGAGAGTGTCCACAGCAGGGGTAATTGATAAGTTCGTGGCCTAAGGTAGAAGGAGATGAGTTATACAGCTCTCGTTACATGCATATGTAGTTCAACTCTGAGTGATTATGCAGAAAGTTTGAATAACTCATCTCCTTCTACCTTAGCCCACAAACTTATCTATCACCCCTGATGAGTTATTAACTGATGAGTTATTTACTTAAAACTTTCTGCATAATCAATCAGAGTTGAACTACATATGCATGTAACAAGAGCTGTATAACTCATCTCCTTCTACCTTAGGCCACAAACTTATCAATCACCCATGCTGTGGACACTCTCTGGAGGTCCAAGATCCGTACGCTCCACGACCGCTGGACTAAGTGTGTAAATGTAGGAGGGGACTATGTTGAAAAACAAATGTGCTAGGTTTTCTAAAATTGACTCCTTCTACCTTAGGCCACGAACTTATCAGTGTGTGTGTGTGTGTGTGTGTGTGTGTGTGTGTGTGTGTGTGTGTGTGTGTGTGTGTGTGTGTGTGTGTGTGTGTGTGTGTGTGTGTGTGTGTGTGTGTGTGTGTGTGTGTGTGTGTGTGTGTGTGCGCGCGCGCACGCGCGCCCTGGTTAAGAAACTGTTTTATTGTATTTCTACTGCTATGTTGTTAGGTAATTTATTTTAACATTTTTCTGCAAGCATAGTGTGTTAAGCTTCATAGACTAATGTTTTGGCTTTGGCTAAAGTTAAGGAGCCATTTGCCCTACTTAGGAATGTTGTGTCAGCCACTTGGGTTTGTTTTGGTAACGTGTTGTAACACTCTGCCCAGCGGGATGCTATGGATGACTCGAGAGATCTGGGTGGGATCAGGTTTCTGAAGGACAATCGTTTGGTTTGGGGTCTTCAGTGAGGAGGAGTGGAGAAGAGCACAAGGGAAGACGCCTGGCGGATCCTACTGGAAGGGGAGACCTTTTGCAAGGAGAGCTTTGTGCAGATGTATGTTTCCAAGGAGAAAGTGGCGATACTACTGAGTTAGTCCATTTGTTTGTGACACTTCAAGGGAAATTGACTTGTGGCTGGTGATGGGAGCTCAGTGCTGTGAGTAAAACAATATGCCCAACTACTACAGAAATGAGCTCCAATGTTAATGTGCACATTTAGACTGGTTTAACTGTTATGGGCCCTTTTTAATTCCCTTTTCTCTTTCTGTTAACTGTTAGTTAAAATTGAAATGTTGGTAAATATGGTTCTATTGTAATTTTATGCTGGTGTACAATCTGTTATTTCCTGGTGAATGATAACTTTGCATGGGGCAGTATTTACACAGTATTCAGCTTCGGGAACACCCCAGCATTCCTGTTCACTTGGACCTGAATCATACTGACCTTAGACATGTGTTACTTACTGGAGGTGCCTTCTCATCATTACCCACACGATGTTGAATCACGCGGCTGTTAGCCAGAGTTAGCTAGCAAGCCAAGTTTGTTATGCGCCCCGGTGAAAGGGTTACATATGTATAACAGTTAAATTTAATAAGTAGTGCAAAAAAGTACTGAGGTAGTGTTCATGTGTCCAATGTCCATTCAGAAATCTGAATACAGATGGGTAGAAGCTGTTCCTGAATTGTTGAGTGGGTATCTCAGATTCCTGTACCACCTTCCTGAAGATAGCATTGACTCCTAACATGCCTATCAACTGCAGTGCTATTGAATTAGCCTCTTTTAAAAAAAGATTTTCAGATAACCCCCCCCCTCCACCTCCAAACCCCCTATGTCAATCCTTAATTGATCAACCCTTCTGGAAGTTATTACAATTTCCAAATGACGAGCTTATTCCTGAGTGCTGCACGAGAGAGCAGGGCAACTCCTGGTAAAATGCAGCTCACTTGTTTTGCAACGTTCCCAAGGCTTTTTATAACAGAATTGCGGAGGGGAGCAACACCACTTGAAAACTGAACAAAGAATCTCTATGCTCGCAGGAGTGCCATTGAACGTGGGTGGGTGTTTGGAGGGAGAAGCGAAACCATGACTCGATGTGGCAGGTAGATCCTGAATGGATCGACTATTATACTATTTAATTGCTGATGTAGTGATTAGCACTTCCTCCTCTAAATGGAAAATTAATTCTCATTTAATGGCCAGGAAAATGAGAAAAATGGTCATAAACATCCCTCGTTGGTTAATGCTTCTACAAATGATGGAATAAAAACAATAGGTGGTTGATTAATCAACTCCCTCCTTAAATATTACTGTAAAATACAACCATAAAACATAGGAGCAGAATGAGGCCACTCAGCCTATCAAGTCTGCTCTACCATTCCATCATGGCTGATTTTTTACCCTTCTCAGCCTCATTCCCCTGCCTTCTCCCCGTAACTGTTGATGCCCTGACTAAACAAGAACTAACAACCTCTGGTTTAAATAGACACAAGAGTTAGTGCAGATACTGGAAATCTAGAGCAGTACACACAGTGTGTTGGAGGCACTCAGCAGATCATGACTGTTTGTTCCCATCCATAGACGTTGAGCTCCTCAGCACATTGCGTGTATTGCTCCACTTCAAATATACTCAAATGGCTTAGCCTCCACAGCCGTCTGTGGCTCTGAATTCCACAAATTCACCATCATCTGGCTAAAGAAACTCCTTCTAAATGGATGTCCCTCTGGTCCTAGACTCACCCACGATGGAAAACATCCTCTCCTCATCCACTCTAGACTTTTCAATATTCAGCGTGTTTCAGTGAGATCCCCACTAATTCTTCTAAACTCCAGCGAGTACAGGCCTTGAGCCCTTAATCACTCCTCATATGTTAACCCTTTCATTCCGGGAATAATTTTCGTGAATCTCCTCTGGACCTTCTCCAGTGCCAGCACACCTTTTCTTAGATAAGGGGCCCAAAACTGCTTACTATACTCTAAGTGCAGTCTGACCGATGTCTTACAAAGCCTCAGCATTCCATCCTTGCTCTTATATTCTAGTCCTCTCGAAATAAGTGCAATCATTCTATTTGCCTTCCTTACCACTGACTCAACCTGCTAGTTAACCTTTAGGGAATCTGTGCAAGGACACACAAGTCTCTTTGCACCTCTGATTTTTGAATTTCCTCCCCATTTAGAAAATAGTCTAAGTCTTCATTCCTTCTACCAAAGTGCACGAGCATTTACTTCCTTAAACTATATTCCACCTGTCATTGCTTGGCCCATTCTCCCAAGCTGTCCAAGGCTCCCTGCTTCTGCCAAACAATTTGCCCTTCCACCTACCTTTGTATTGTCTGTAAACTTGGACACAAAGCCATCGATTCCATCAGCCAATTTGTTGATATAGAATGTGAAAAGAAGCAGTCCCAATACTGACCCCAGTGGGACACCACTAGTAACCTGCAGCCAAGGAGAAAAGGCCCCCTATACTTTGACTCTTTGCCTTCTGCCAGTCTTCTATCCATGCTAATATATTTCCTGTAATACCATGGGTTCTTATCATGCTAAGCAGCCTCATAATATGCAGAACCTTGTCAAAGGCCTTCTGAAAATCCAAGTAAACTACATCCACTGACTCTCCTTTATATATGTTGATTGATATTTCTTCAAAGAATTCCAACAGATTTGTCAGGCAAGATTTCCTCCTAAGGAAATCATGCTGACTTTGGCCTACATTATCATGCACCTTCAAGTACCCCAAAATCTCATCCTTAACAATGGATTCCAACATCTTCCCAACCACAGAAATCAGGCTAAATGGCCTATAATTTCCTTTCTTCTGCCTCTCTCTCTTCTTGAAGAGTGGAGTGACATTTCCAACTGCAAATACTAGTAATAGCAATTGCACTCAATTCCGCCCCATGACACTCTCGAACTTCTGGCATACTGTTATTGTCATCCACAGTGGAAACTGAAGCAAAATACTTATTAAATTTGTCCAGCATTTCTTACCCTCCATTAATACCTCTCCAGCACCATTCATGCAGTTTAATATCCCCTCTCACTTTTCTTTTACTCTTTATATATCTGAGAAAAGATTTGGTATTCTCTTTGATATTATTGGTTAGCTTACCTTTATATTTCATCTTTTCTCTCCTTATGGTTTATTTTTATTATAGTGACCTTCTTTGTTTTTTTTAGGCTTCTCCAACCTCTAGCTTCACACTACTTTTTTGCTCTATTAGATGCCCTCTCTTTTGCTTTTATGCTGTCTTAGACATTCTTTGTCACCCACAGTTACATCATTCTCCCTTTAGAATACTTATTCATCTCTGTATCTATCCTGCACCTTCCAAATTGCCCCCAGAAATTCAGTCATTGCTGTTTTGTTGTCATCCCTGCTAGGGTCCCCTTCCAATTAATGTTGGCCAGCTCCTCTCTCATGCCTCTGTAATTCCCTTTACTCCACTGTAATAATAATACATTTGACTTTATTGTCTCCCACTCAAACTGCAGGGTGAATTCTATTATATTATCATCACCACCTCCCAAAGGTTTCTTTACATTAAGCTCCCTAATTAAATCTGGTTCATTACACAACACCCAATCCTGAATTGCCTTTTCGCTAGTGGGCTCAACCACAAGCTGCTCTAAATAGCCATCTCAAAAGCGTTCTACAAATTCCCTTTCAGCACCAACCAATCTACCTGCATATGGAGATCCCCCATGACTATCACAACATTGCCCTTTTTGCAATCTCCCATTGTAACTTGTACCTCACGTCCTGGCTGCTGTTTAGGGGCCTGTGTATAACTCCCATCTGAGTTGTGTTACCCTTGCATTTTCTTAGCTCTACCCACAAGGATTCTACATCTTCTGATCTGTCACCTCTTTCTAAAGATTCGATTTCATTTTTGTTATCAACAGAGCCACCCCACCCTTTCTGCCAACCTGCCCGTCCTTTCAATACAATGTGTTTCCTTGGATGTTAAGTTCCCAACTACGGTCTTTTTTTCAGTTACAGCTCAGTGATGCACACAACGTCATATCTGGCAATCTCTAACTGCACTTCAAGATCCTCTGCCTTATTCCATATATTACATGCATTCATTTATAACACCTTCAGTCCTATATTCATCAGCCTTTTCAATTCTTACCCCCCTGTTCCACCTCAACTCATCCCACTGACTGCAATTTTGCCCTTTCCTTCCTCATATTCTCACTTCAAACCACATCTACTTGTATACCAACTGCCCCACCCACAGCTCAATCACTCTACCTCCCATCCCCCTGAGGTTTAGTTTAAACCCTCTGAAAAGCTTGAGTAAACCTGTCCACTAGGATGTTGGACCCCTCGGGTTCAAATATAACCCATCATTTTTGTACAGGTCATACCTTCCCCAGAGGAGATCTCATCTTGTACGATGCATCATTGTGGAGACATGAATCTATTTACCTTGATCCTCCTCAATGTCAATTAATTTGATGATGAACTCTTTAAAGAATATAACTCCGTGTTGAATATTGTTCTGTATTGGTGCCATCCAAATTTCCTTTCCTCGAGCTTCATTGGCATCCATGTTTCCAATGCTTTGGATGGCCTGCAGGAAAGGAAGCTGGAATGTTTACTCTTAATTCCGTAAGATGATGTAAAAAGATTGGCAGAGTAGATCAGTTGGTGCAGGTGCTGTCTCATGGCACCAGTAATTCTCACCCCTGGCACCATCAGTGTTGAGTTTACACATTTGTGGAGGAACAGGGGGAATTTGGGGTGCAGGTCTATAGGTCCCTCAAAGTTACCACATAAAGGATGATTAAGAAGGTGTATATGGTGTATTGGTCTTTATTAGTCGGGGGACTGCATTCGAAGGCTGCAAGGTAATGTCAATGCTCCATAAAAATATGGCGAGATCACACTTGGAGAATTGTGTTCATTTTTGATCACCTCATTGTAGGAAGGACGTGGAAGCTCTAGAGAGGGTGCAGAAAAGATTTACCAAGAAGCTGCCTGGATTAGAGAATGTGAGTTACCAGAAAAGAACGAGTGAGCTTGGGGTTTTCACTTCAGAGCAAAGGAGGATGAGAGGCAACTTGACGAAGGTGTTTAAGATTATAGATAGAAGAGACAGACAGCATCTTTACTCAGGGTGGCAATAGCCAACACTAGAGACATCCATGAGTGGAAGAAAGATCAGAGATGTCAGAGGTGTTTATTTTTACATCCAGAGTGGATTTTGCCTGGAGTTGGTGGAAAAGCTTGATACAATAGGGACATTTAAGAGACTCTTCGACAGGCATATGGAAGTAAGACAAATAGAGTTATGGGATGTGTAGGAGGGAAAGGATAGTTTGATCATCGAGTAGGTTGAAGGGTTGGCATTGTGCAGTACAGTTCGCTGTTAAGTTTTATTTGCCCTGTGACTGTGGGATTGTGTGCATTTACTTTGGAAGCTCCAATTTCCTCCCACACCCCAAAGTCATGTGAGTTGCTCGGTTAAATGTCCAAGTGTATAGGCAAGTAGTAAAGTCAGGGGCGAGTGGATGGGGACATAGGGAAAATAGACAGAGTAATAAGGAGAACAGACGGGAATATAGGGAGAATAGATGAGGACAGAGGCAGAATAGACAGGGATAGAGGGAGAATAACAGGGATGTAGGGAGAATAAACAGGGACATAGGGAGAATAGATGGGGATATACGGAGAATAAATACGGATATAGGAATAATAGATAGGATATAGGGAGAATAGATGGGGACATAGGGAGAATAGAGAAGGATATAGGGAGAATAGAGAGGGATATAGGGAGAATAGAGAGGGATATAGGGAGAACTAGTGGAGGAAAGGGATTGCTCTTTGCACCACTATGAACTTGATGGGCTGGGTGGTCTCCTGTGTTGAAAGTAAATATGTAAAATTGGGAAAGAATAAAGATCCTTCACAACCTCAAAGTGCTTTATAGTTGATGAACTGTATACACACAGATTGAGAATATCAAGGAAATAGAAAAGATGGACAAGGGCAGGGTTGTAACTGGAGTTAAAGGAAAATGGAAGAGACCCACTGATGGTAGATCTGGTCATGTCTTTTCCCAGGATGGCTCACCTTAGCCAGAAGCAGCAACGTCCTGCTGGTCCGTGCATCTGCGTGCTTGGGACGTAGGTAAAACAGTTTGGGAGACATGATGGCCGGTGAGAAGAACCGCAAGCACAGAAAGCTGGTGACTGCTACGTACTTGATGTTCTGCGTGGAAAGCAACAGGAGGATTAACAGGAGCAAATGTCTTAGAGCCCACTGGTTATCCAAACTGGGACAATGCCTGCTTCCATTAACTAAAGCACCTGAGAAAAAAGCTGAAATTCCCTGAATAATTTGCATCAGGAACAGGATATAGGCAATCCCCCGATTACATGGATCCTGTACCTGAGAACTATCCGTAAAGCTGATCTCACCGTAGGTCAGAAATACCCATTTTCTAAGCGACATCACTCGCCATACACTAGTTTGAAAAATGTTTTAAAAATATATGGGGGAGTTTCTGTAATTTAGATCATTCATAACCCAAGAACCCCTGAATGTTATTATTGTTCAAAATGAATTATTAAAAATAAGATCCAGAGGCTGAGTTCATGGCCATTTAATTGTGAAATCCTACTCCTTTCTTTCAATGTTTACCTCTTATGGATGCAGTGCGGAATCTTTTCCTGAATTCCACTTATAAGCTGGCCTAAGTACCTCTTCTTGTTGAAAGGGTATGTGTGTCCAGCCCTAATGCACCCCAATGGAAGACAAAAACTTCAGAGATGGGAAGCAAGATTGAATCACCCACTTTAGGCCAGAATCAGGTTTAATATCTCGGGCGTATGTCGTGAGACTTGTTTTTGTGGCAGCATTACATTGCAATACAAAAACTGTGAACTACAGTAAGTATATGTGTGTGTATATATAATAATTAGATTAAGTAAGTAGTGCAAAATATAGGGAGGTTGTGTTCATGGGTTCAATGTCCATTCAGAAATCGAATGGCAGAAGGGAAGAAGCTGTTCCTTAATCGCTGAGTGTGTGCCTTCAGGTTTCTGTACCTCCTTCCTGATGGTAGTGATGAGAAGAGGGCAATCCTGAGTGATGGGAGTCCTTAATGATGGATGCCGCCTTTCTGAGGCATTGCTCGTTGAAGACGTCCTGGATGCTATGGAGGCTAGGGCCCATGATAGAACTGACTGAGTTCACAATTTTCCGCAGCTTCTTTTAATCCTGTGCAGTGCCCCCCAACCCCTCACCTCCTTACCAGACAGTGATGCAGCCAGTTAGAATGCTCTCCATAGTACATCTGTAGAAATTTGTGTCATCGGTGACACACCAACTCTCCTCAAACTCCTAATTAAATATATTTGCTGTTGTGCCTTTTTTGTGGCGACATCGATATGTTGGACAAAGGATAGGTCCTCAGTGATGTTGACATCCAGGAAATTGAAATTGCTCACTCTTTCCACTTCTGATCCCTCTATGAGGACTGGTGTGTGTTCCCTCGTCTTACCCTTTCTGAAATCCACAATCAATTTTTAGGTCTTACTGACGTACATTACAAATTTGTTGCTGCAACACCACTCAACTAGCTGATATAACTCACCCCTGCCTGTCTTCTTACCACCATCTGAAATTCTGCTTCCTATCATGGTTCACCTTTGTTATTAATTAGGAGCTTATTTCTGTATTTTATTGTGAAAAGATCATTCTTAGCATTGCTAGTTGTGGACTCCAGGGAAATGGTATAGGTATCCTGTGTCTTTGCATTACTGACTTTATGATTGTTATGAATGCAAACAGTTTCTAATATCCAAAGCAACACACACAAAATGCTGGAGGAACTCAGCAAGCTAGGCAGCATCTATAGAAAAGTGTACAGTCAACGTTTTGGCTGAGACCCTTCAGTAGGACTCTGCTGAAGGGTCTTGGCCCAAAATGTTGACTGTACTCTTTTCCGTAATGGCGTGCTGAGTTCCTCCAGCATTTTGTGTGTGATGTTTGGATTTCCAGCATCTGCAGATTTTCTCTTGTTTCTAATATCTAATACAGGCTGGGTACCTTAAGAGAACACATGAATCATGAGACTGGAATTTGTTTTATGCAAGTAATATAAACAGAAAAGGATTCAAATGGACATTTGGTCAGCGTAGCACAAACTAGCCCAGACAGATCAGAGGTGACACAATTGAGATGTGGAATGATTGATGTTTCCTGCTGTGAGAGAATCTAGAATAGGGAATCACTGACTTAAGGTAGAGATGCGGAGAAACATTTCTTTGAAGGTTGTGAACCTCTGAAATTCTCTTCCTCAAAGGCTGGTAGAAACAGTCTTTGAATATTTTTAAGGTACTGTAGAGAGAGATAGGTTCTAGGTAGACAGGGGTGTGGAAGGATACTGGAGTAGAAGGGAATATGGAATTGTGGTTACAATCAGTCCATCCATAATCATACTGAATGTTGGTGCAGGCCCAAATAGTCCGAATGGGCTAATTCTGCTCCTAATTTGTGCATCTGTGTCTATGTTCATATCCTTTTCTTATTCCCACAGTGATCATTTAGCGTTACTTCACTTATCAGACCAAATGAAGACCTGGAGACCTTGAGGAGGCAGGGAGGCCCAGTGACGTACTCACCTGGTAGCGATGCTGAGGGAATCTTGCCTCAACACTTTTGAAGAGATCTCTGAAGGTGGCTCTGATCACAGGGGGACACTGTTCCGCTGAGGTCACTATGGCTTCCACCAGCTCTGTCAGGTATGACTGGAGGCACTGCACACTTTGGTGAATTATATCCATCTCATTCTGGCACCGGTGCAGCCCTGAACAACTGGAAAGAAAATGTCTTCATTACACATTCAACTGTTCAATTTCCCCTGCAATGTGGTAGAATAGCTTATTCTTGCACGTCACATTGTAACGTCACAAAATGGAGTAGGTTTGTGATTTACTGTCCTACTGTATTGTAAATTTATTGATCATTGTCACATGTAATGAGGTATAATTTTGTATGTCCTCCATACAGTGAGATAACATCAGTGCACTGAAGAAGTACAAAGGAAAACGGCAGCAGAATGTGTTACCGTGGCAGAGGAATTTTGGCGCAGGCAGACCGAGTGGAAGGACATACTGAGGTAGATTGTGAGGTCAAGAGGACATCGTATTGTGCTGGGGACCATTCAATAGCTCTAAGAACAGCAGAATACAGCTGTCCTTGAGCCTGGTGGTACATGCTTTTAGGCTTTTGTACCTTCTGCCCGATAGGGGAGGAGAGATGAGGGAACATCCGGGGGTGGGTGAGGTCTTTGATTGTGAGGCAGTGGGAAGTGCAGATAAACTCCATGGAGGGAAAGCTGAATTCTGTGATGTGCTGAGCTCCCTGGAGTTTCTTGCAGTCATGGGCAAAGCAGTTGTCATACCACGCCATGATGCACCCAGGTAGGATGCTCTCTACGGTGCATCTATAAAATTAGTGAGGGTCAAAGCGGACACACAACATTTCTTCAGTTTCCTGAGGAATTCGAGGTGCTGGTGAGCTTTTCTGGCCATGACATCTGCGTACGTGGTTGGACCAGGACAGACTATTGGCTATGTTCACTCCTAGGAACCTCGGAGCTCTCAAAGCTCTCGACCTAAGCTCTGCTGATGAAAAAAGGAGCTCATGGACTGTCCTTCTTGAATTCAACGACCAGCTCTTTTACTTTGCTGACATTGAGGGAAAGGTTGAGGTCATGACATCATGTGACCGGCTCCCAATCTCCTTCCTGTACTCTGACTCATCATTATTTGAGATTTGACCCACCACAGTGATATCATCAGCAAACCTGTAGATGGAATTAGAGCAGAATGTGGCCACGCAGTCACGAGTGTACGAGCTGTAGTGTAGGGGGGCTGAGGACTCATTAAAATGGCTTTAGCAATCCTCCTGATATGCTTTCAAACAGTTCTTCAGATACAATAAAATTAGTTTGGCTAGTTCCAAACAAGTGCTTGTGATATTTAAAACAAACTCCAGAGGTTTCAGTTGTAGGATAAAAATCTCAAAGGAGGTCAATGAATGAAGATCACGAGTGACCCTCCTCCCATCGTACGCTGAGAAGTGAGAATGCTCACTCTGTGGAATAATATTCAGTTCCAGTCACAACTCCTCCACATATGAACTGAGTCATACTTGAACGTAGCAATGGCCAAGACAACATTCAGGAATTGGATGATAAGTGGCAAATAACATTCACACCATAGACAATGCCAACAAATAACTATCTCCCACAAGACAGCTTAACATTCAAGGGCTTTACCATCACTACCCACTATCCCCAACAATCTGACTGTTGACTGACTAGAAACCAGAAACTTTTGTCAGAATCGCAACAAAGCCAGCAAGAGAAAGAGAGATTTTAAGTGTAGGTCAGGAGATGAACATCTTGTGGCATGTGACTCGCCTCTAGATACCCTACAATCTTTACGCCACCTATAAGGCAAAGGCCAGCAGCGTGATGGAATGTTCTCCCCCTTGCCTGAATGAGTGCAGGACCAACGACTTACAAGAAACCTTGGGCCATCCAGGAGAAGGAAGTCCATAATCCTATCTGATATCCTTCTGACAATCCTAAACATTCATTCTCTCCACCACCTGCACACTGTGGCTGCAGTGACATCTACAAACCGTTCTGCAGTTATTTGCCCAGGCGACCTCCACAGCATTTCCCAGATCTGTGGCCTCCATCGTCAAGAAGACAAAGGTTTGAAGTACACGGCAGCGCCTCCAGCTGCGAGTTTCCCTCCATCCTGACCTGGAAATATATCGTCTGTCCTTCATAACTATTGAGTACATTCTCTAGAACTCTCTCTCAGTCAGCATTATAGGATTTCCTTCACAAGAACTACAGATGCCCAAGGAGGCAACTCACCCCCACCTTCTCGAGGGCAATTAGGGATAGGCAATAAATGCTGGCTTTGCCCGTATCCTACAAGACCAATAAAAAAGAAGACAACTCAGAATCACCCAGACATTTAAACGTCAAAAAAATTCTTCAGCAACACGCACAAAATGCTAGAGGAACTCAGCAAGCCAGGTAGCATCTATGGAGAGGAATCACTGGTGTACATTTTAGTTCTTAAGAAATTGGATTAGTTTGTGTAAGAGTGGAACAGGAAGGCAGATTACTATCTAAATGGAGTCAAGTTAGGAAAAGGGGAAGTACAACGAGATCTAGGTGTTCTTGTACATCAGTCACTGAAAGTAAGCATGCAGGTACAGCAGCAGTGAAGAAAGCTAATGACATGCTGGCCTTTATAACAAGAGGAATTGAATATAGGAGTAAAGAGGTCCTTTTGCAGCTGTACAGGGCCCTGGTGAGACCCCACCTGGAGTATTGTGTGCAGTTTTGGTCTCCAAATTTGAGGAAGGACATTCTTGCTATTGAGGGAGTGCAGCGTAGGTCACAAGGTTAATTCACGGAATGGTGTGACTGTCATATGTTGAAAGATTGGAGCGACTGGGCTTGTATACACTGGAATTTAGAAGAATGAGAGGGGATCTGATTGAAACATATAAGATTATTAAGGGATTGGACACGCTGGAGGTAGGAAGCATGTTCCCGCTGATGGGTGAGTCCAGAACTAGAGGCCACAGTTTAAGAATAAAGGGTAGGCCATTTAGAACAGAGATGCGGACAAACTTTTTCACCCAGAGAGTGGTGGATATGTGGAATGCTCTCCCCCAGAAGGCAGTGGAAGCCAAGTCTTTGGATGATTTCAAGAGAGAGTTAGATAGAGCTCTTATAGATAGTGGGGTCAAGGGATATAGGGAGAGGGCAGGAACGGGGTACTGATTGTGTATGATCAGCCATGATCACAGTGAATGGCGGTGCTGGCTAGAAGGGCCAAATGGCCTACTCCTGCACCTACTGTCTATTGTCTATTGTCTATTGAGTCCTGATGAAGGGTCTGGGCTCGAAATGTTGACTGTTTATGCTTCTCCGTAGATGCTGCCTCACCTGCTGAGTTCCTCCAGCATCTGGTATGTCCTGCTTTAGTTTGTGCATCACTACCTGAGCTGACACCAAGGAATAAAACGTCAATTATAGCACGCTACTGGGCAAGAGTTAGCATTAAATAGAGCAAGGCAGGTTTTTGAAACCATTGGCAGCTGTGAAGGGATCTTGAGCCAAATTCAAGGACCAATCAATTCCATTGGCAAGTCTTCTGCATTGAGGGCAGTGCCTGGGCAGGTTGACAGGGTGTGCGCGGTTGATAATTACCCTGCTTCCTTGAATTCCACTTTATTGGGATCCAGCTCCACATACTTTTTCTCTTCAAACACCCGATTTATGGTTGGTCCGAGGATACTGTGCAAATATTGCATCCCAGCCACCTGCAACATTCAACAAAGAAATGATTGTGCTGCAGAGAGCGACACAAATGTCAGCAACGATTAGCATGTAATCCTTAGGTTTCCCAGCTTTCAACTGCCATTCACAGAATCATCCAGCTTGGAGGATGGCCAAGGTGTGAGTACTTGCTCTGTCAATTAGACTCAGCCCCCTGCTCCTTCCAACTTTCCATTTCAGCTACATACCCGACTCCCCTTAGAATGTAACTGCCCGCACTACAAGTGTACTCTTGATCACAGTGTATAAAAATAACACTTTGAATTCCTTCTGAGTTTTCTTTTGCCTTATATCTCTCATCCAAACCTGCACTTACCCTCACTGGTCTTAATATACCAGCTTCAGCAGTATCCGGGACATCTACAAGGAGCAATGCCTCATAAAGGCAGCGTCCATCATTAAGGACCCCCGTCACCCAGGACGTGTCCTCTTCCCATCGCTACCATCAGGGAGGAGGTACAGAAGCCTGAAGGCACACACTCAACGATTCAGGAACAGCTTCTTCCCTTCAGCCATTTGATTTCTAAATGGACATTGAACCCATGAACACTACTTCACTACTTTAAAAAAATATATTTTTGCACTACTTATTTAATTTAATACATACACACACACACTTACTGGAGACTTCTGATTATTATGTATTGCAATATACTACTACCACCAAGACAACCAATTACATGACATATGCCAGTGATATTAAACCTGATTCTGATTATTGTTTTTATTGGGGTACAATCGTTTTTATGTTCATTGCCTGTTTTCTTCTAAATTCTATCCTGCCTTCTTAAACAATCCCTTGGTTCTACTTTGCTGAGGTTTAAAATTATCCCAATCTGCCAACCTACTGCTACAAATACATAAACCTCTTAGATTTAATGTAATCTTAAATTCCTCCTGCCAGTTGTGAATGGACCTCTTTCCTGCTGTTTTATTTTGCTATAAAATATAATTTATCATTATTTCTTTAAATTTTAGCCATGGCCTGCCAACCATTATTTCTATCAACATAACCTTTCCAATCAATCAGAGCCAATTCTCTCTCATACCTTAGTGATTTCCTTTGTTTAGATGTAAGATTCTAATTTTAAAATAAATCACATCACTTTCAAGCTTATGTAAAATCCGATTACATTATGATCATTCTCCCCTAATGTCTCCTTTACAAGTTACCAATTAATGCTCTCTCATTACACAAAATGCGATGTAAAATACAATCTTTCCTAGTTGATGCCTCAACATATTAATCTCGAAAACCATTCCATGAGCTTGTCCTCACCTTATTCTTTATCTCCACATGGATATGCAAAGATTGTCTCTTTTACATTTTATTTTTAAGCTCACATTAATATTTAGTTTAAACAGTGAATGTAAATAGCATCTTTGAGGTAAACAGACAGAGCTGAGGAATCAATGTTATTGCAGGCTCCAGAGAGTATGTGTTCGTCCTTTGATTCAATCTGATTCAAACCCGAGAACTTTAAGTTACAGCATCATTGGTCTGAGTCACTGTGACACTTGCTTTCTCTTCACTGGATCAGCATTAAAGCCCATTAAAGCTTTATTTTGTTACCTTCTTCACTGAAACATTACTTCTAATGAAGACCTTAGTCAATAGCCCCGTGAACAATTCAACCTTTGATGCTCTCACCCCTGAGAGACCAAAAACCCGATTTTACAATTCCGAAGATCATGGAATGGCTACAGTATGGAAGGAAGCCACCCGGCCCATCTTGTTCTTGCTCTCTAACAGAACAACACTTTCTCCTGCCCACTGTGCTCTCTACCTCAGATTTTCTTTTTCTTCACCATTGAATATCAGCTCTCTGAGGACTTCAATAACCTTGCACTCCAGAACCTCATGGATATAGTACTGAGGGAGTTAATCGTGGAACTACAGATGGTGTTATAGTGAAGTGTTAAGCACTTAAGCAGAGAATTGTGTACTGTAACAGTTAGCTGCAAAAAGAGGATTTTTCTGTAACTTCAAGGAAGTTAAGATCACATCTGGAGTATTGTATATAGCTCTGGTCGCCCCACTATAGGAAGGATGTTGAAGCTTTGGAGAGGGTGTGAAGAGGTTTATCAGGATGCTGCCGATTTAAAGGACGTGCGCTATCATGAGAGGCTGGACAAACTCAGGTTGTTTCCTCTGGAGTGGAGGAAGCTGAGGGGAGATCTGATGGAGGTTTATAAGATTATGAGAGGCATTCTTAGAGCAGACAGAGAGAATCTTTTTTCCCCGGGGTAGAAATGTCTAATACTGGAAGGGGGATGTGAGGAAGAAGTTTTTTACTCAGAGAGTGGTGGATGCTTGGAATGTGCTGCCTGGCATGGTGGTAGAGGCAAATACATTAGAGGCTTTTAAGAGATATTTAAATAGGCACATGAATATGAGGCAGATGGAGGGTTATGGACCTCGTGTAGGTAGGAGGGATTAGTTTTTGGGGGGGGGGGTTTGAATTTACCTATCAGCTGGTTCAGCACAACATTGTGGGCTGAGTGACCTGCTCCTGCGCAGTTATGTTTTATGTTCTATCCTGACCAGCAGCAAATCCACAACTAATATCACAGCAAGAGATGGGCTGAGTTCAACTTCAGGATTGAAAGCGTGAGGTGTTCCTGGTGTTGTCCGTGCAAAACCTAAACCATTTTGAAGCCCCGCACTCAGTTACACGCTGCAGTTGGACACCAACACCCGACAGCCAATCCTTGCAGTTTGATAGCTGTTGGCAGCAACCTGCACACCTGAGCAGAGACAGGTACGTGGGTAGAGGGAGGGGAAATCCACTCACCTTACTGATATACCACTGATTATCCCAATTATACATCCATTTAGTTGTACCTGAAGTATACTTTATCGGTATCTGACTTTATCTGTACCTGGCTGCATCTTCACCACAGTTTGGGAGGTCCACACAGAATCTATCTACCTCCATCAGCATTAACAATGAAGGTGCTGCTTAATAATAAGTTAGATTTATTTCTGATTTGCTTCTTACCTTTAAAAAGCATTCCATGGATTTGGAAGCTAAAGAATTATTTCGGAACAATGTATTTGGTTCAGCTGAAAAAAGATATGAAAAAACACAAAACTTCAGAAGAATCGAAATGATCTGAGCTTTCTCAGTCTGTATTTGAAAGTGTTCCAAATGTCGATAAGGGAAGTACTTCCCAATATGTTAAATTTCAACAGCTTTTAGGATATATATTTTCCTATTAGTCAAACATATAAATCCGCTTCTGTATGTAGTTTAAGGTAACCATTAATAGCCTACAAATCGCTGTTTTTCTGGCATTAAATATTTTCAATACTTTTGGTACTGTTTGTGAAAATTGCATGAAGAGCTGTGTCCGGTGATCTCGATGTGGCCTCATACAGTGGTGAGCAACACATCATTCTCTGCAACTTCTGCCACCTCCGAAGGGATCCTACTGCCAAACACGTCCTTACAGTCCCCCTCCCTCCACTTTCTGTGATCCCCTTGTCCACTTGTCCCTCTCCATTAGTCTCCCCAGGCACTTATCCCTACAAGCAGCCAAAGTGCTACACCTGCCCATTCACCTCCCCCCTCACCCCCATTCAGAGCCCCAAACGGTCCTTCCAGGTGAGGCAACACCTCACCTGTGAACCTGCTGGGGTTGTCTATTGTGTCCGGTGCTCCCGATACAGCAATCTCTCCATTGGTGAGACCCCCTCATAAACTGGGGGACCATCTCTTCAAGTGTCTCTGGTCCATTTGCCAAAAGCCGGACTTCCCGGTAGCCAGACATTTTAATTCTGATTCCCAGTCCTGTTCTGACATATCAGTCCATGGCCTCCTCTTATACCATGATGAGGCTACCATCAGAGCAACACCTTACCTTCTGTCTCGGTAGCTTCCAACCCGAAGACATGAAAATTGATTTCTCCTTCCGGTAAAAAAAAATTCTCTCCCCCCTCCCCTCTTCTTCTATTCCCCCCTCTGGCCCCTTACCTCTTCTCATCCCTATCGCTTGCCCCTGGGTCCCCTCCTCCTTCCCATTCTCCTATGGTTCACGCTCCTCTCCTATTAGATTCTTTCTTCTCCAGCATTTTATCTTTCCAACTGATTCGGCTTCACCTGTCACTTCATAGCTAGCCTCCTTCCCCTCATGGCACCTTTTTACTCTGTCATCTTCTCCCTTCTATTCCCGTCCTGCAGAAGGGTCTTGGCCCAAAACATCGATTGTTCATTCATTTTCATTGATCCTGCCTGACCCACTGAGTTCCTCCAGCAATTTGTGTGTGTTGCTTTGGATTTCTAGCATCTGCAGAACTTCTCATGTGTACGAAAAGTCAGTTGTGAGGTTCACCAAGTACTGATGTTGGATTTCCCTGCGCCAATTTGAACACAAGTTCTCCATTTGGCCTCTTGCGGATGCCAGCAGGTAGCCTAGCAGATATCACCTCTGAAATGGACATACCGCAATGCAAGCAACACTCTTGCAGCTAAGGGAAAGTATTACCTCTAAATGCTGCATTGATGGGAGGAGAGGTCGTGGCGGGGGGGGGGGGGGGGGGTGTGGAATCGGGAGAGCATAGCGACCTGGACAGAAGGGTGAAGAATGGAGCCTGCAACAGGCATATGTTTCTGTACACAGGGGTCTCAGAGATCCTTCATGCTTACAGCCAGACATTTATGGCAGGACTATAGGGTGTGAAAAACGTAGGAAAATGCCAGTGCCTGTTCTGTAGGTCGAAGGAAAAGTATCTGAATTCTCCTTCTCTTGATTATGGAACACGGGCAACCTCCTAATGCAGCAGTGAACAGAGAAGTGTGGTGGAGAACAACAGTCCAGAGTGGTCAATTGGATTGGTCCTGCTGACAGGAAGCTGGGAGAGACCACGGTCCACAAGTAATGCAAACGCACTCATGAGCCTGCACTGAAGTGGCAGGAGGACACATGTCTCAGTGGGAACCACAACCACCGGTTGAGTGTTAGCCCTTTAATTCGCAGGTGAAACGGGGTAATTATGAGGTGAGAGAATCAGAGCATCTTGGTGTGGGGATACATTTTGTGCATTACACTACTCTTGAGGTTATTTTGGAGGGTGTTTTATACCGGAAAAAGTTGCAAAGGAAAACAAAAATCTGGCTGATATTGCTCCACTCCAGGGGCCATGCCAATTTTCACCCCCTCAGGACCTTCAGTGCAGTTGTACAAAGGAGCTCCTAGGTCACCATGTTGAGCGGTGCAGACTGGCCTGTATATTCTGTCTGCAGTTTACCAGTGATTCTGAGAGTGTCATGCTGTCGTTAAAACTAGGACAAATTGGAAATAAGATAAATTTTAAGTTTAACAGAATGGTAGTGAATTAAGGTGAGGTCTGTGATAGGGGGGACGAGGAGAGAGTGACTGGGACTAGTGATGGAGGTACTAGTTGTACGGTGTTGTTGAATGTGTGCTCAGAGAACTTGTAAGTAGGAGAGGAATAAAATCTGGAAACTCCTAAAGCAAAGAGAGAAACTTGGAAAGATGAGACCTAAGATTGGAATGGCTACTATCTGAAATTGCTGAGTCCTGAAGGCTTCAACATTCCATGGTGTGATACTGTTCCTCAAACGCTGAACAGAGTAGGCAGCCAAAGATGAGGAATTCTGAGTAGGAGTGGGAAGGAGAATTACAGCAGACTTTCTTTTTATTCCCTCCAACTCTCTCTGCGATTTAGTAATTGTTTTATCATTTTTCCAGTTCTGTTGACAGATCCTCAACCCAAAACCTTCGCTCTCTTTCTCACTCCGCAGATGCTATCTGACGTGCTGAGTGTCTTCAGCACTTCCTCTTCTCGTTTCAGATTTCTAGCATTCACAGCTTCCCACTATTAACACATTAACAATGTTGGCGGATAAACTGCCCTATCAGCCATCTTATCAGATCAGATAAATTATACTGTACATAATGTTGTAAACAAATATACTAGATGATCTGTAATTGTAAAAATGCTTTCATGCACAGCCTATAGGAACAGAGTCCATTTTGCAACAACTTTTTAATCACAACTTCTTGAAGCATTTTTATGTATGGAGTTAAAAAAAACCCATAATTTCTTACTTGTTCTATCCAGTTCCAACTTAATGACATAGTTTAAGAATTGCTTTGCCAGCCCTTGCCCCAGGAAGAGTTTAACCAGATTGGTTGCAACCTCCTGTCTGTTCTCAGTGGTAGTGAGATCATCAATCAGTTCCAGCAGGTTCCCCTTCTCACCCTGTGGGAATAAAAACGTGGACAGAATTGTCAGTGCCTCAGAATGCAGAGTACCTATTGCTCGGGTAACCCAGAGTTGCTTGTTATATTAAAAAGGGCTCTAGAGGCAAGCAAATAAAGTGAGATGAAAAACTAGATTAACAAATTAGGAGAAAGTTGGAAAAACCTTTGCTCTGAAAGGTTAGGTGGACCATGCCTTTGTAGAGTAAGCTTCATGGAATGAGTGACTTGGTTAAACTGCGCTTGGAGTTTTATTTATAATTCTGGTTACCATGGAAGCATGTGGTAGCAATAGGGAGGGTGCAGAAAAATTCCATCAGGATGTTGCCGAGCATGGAGAACTGTGGTTATCAGAAGAGACTGGTTAGGTTTGGGTTATTCTCACTAGAACGTAGAAGGCTTGGGGTAACCTTACAGAGGTTTATAAAATTGTGAGCAGCATAAAGCTGATTGATCACCAGATTCTTTCTCCCAGGATATGGGACACTAGAATCAGAGGCCACAAGTTTGAGGTTACGAGGGAAAAGTGCAGTATGTATTTTTTCACATGTAAGTATGAGAGTAGTTGAGGTCGCTCAGAGAGAGGAAGTACGTGTTTTTTTTAATGCCTCCACATTAAGTCTGTCCTCTTAGAAAAGTGCTATCCATTCAGAAAAGTCATGCTCCAAATTCCTTTACATCTGGGTTCTGCCATGATATACTGCAATGACACAGTGCAACTGGATTATCAAACATTTCTGGAGAACCAGAGTCTGTGTGATACCCTCAGTCAGTAGTCTGCCTTCTCCTACTTCAGTGGCCCTCTCTACAAATCCTGCGTCACTCTCTGTTAGTGGTAACTAGCACAGTCTAGCTGGGCAGTGAGAGTGACCCCAATTAGTGGCACTCTCTTCAATTTAAAAAAAATAGGCATTTAATAAAAATAAATCCTCTCTTTTCAAACTCCTTGGTTCCCTTCTCTTTTAAGCTCATGGGATTCACACGAGCTGCCAATTTAATTGTCAGAACTAAACACATAATTGGCCTTGTTCCACAGATACAGCAGCAGGTATGCTGTATTAACCATATTCTCTTTATTCTTGTATGGAGGTCTGTTTCAATTCTCCTCTTTGTACTTCTTGTGCCTTCTTTCCTCTGCTGTGGTTGGTGCTTCTGTAGCTGGGACTGGGAGATTTGAGATTGCGGGCTGCTGCCTACGTATGATTTAACATTTGACTCACCGGCTCCCACTGCTTCCTCCTGATCCCCCAGTTGTTTCTGGAATCTACTCATGGGATAGGGACAATACTGGGAATGCATATCATTGACAATCGCTGTGTGAAGTACACACAGCATTACTGCATGAACTTTAATCACTGATATTTAACGTCACTTTGAATGCCCTTTTCTCCCCAAATAAAATAAATTCTGCTGAAGTACCCGGTAAATAAAAGAGTGTATTCTGTTCTGGGACCTGGGTGATAATCAAATTTGTTTTTATGGGTTATAGAGTCATCTGTATCTATGGAATAAATTACAGCCTCATTACTCAGTCCTGCATCATCCTTAATTCTGTAAAAACTTTGTACTTAGATATAAATGTATTACTGAGGCACCCCATGGAGACACAGACTCCATTCATCAGTGAGAGAGACTTAAAGAGACTGCATAATTTAAAGGAACTTCCCTTTTACACAGAATACATTACCATTTAATAAGCATGCAGGCTTCTTCAAAGACTAACAGAAATACAGACGGGAATCATTTACTTCGACAACAGTTCACCGGTGTGCATGCTGTTATTGCTCACTTAAATACTGCCTTAATCAACTCTTCAATTATGCAGGAATATATTTATAGTAAGAACTTGACATCAGCTTTCCGTAGCTGAAGAAGGTGGCTCACTGTTACCAGGAGAGCACAGCCTATCTTTTGCTCGTGATGCAGGTGGATGCCATTTAGTTCATCATGTCTATGATGGCTCTCAAAGTAATTCCATCTGTCCCACTTCCCCTGCCCTCTCTCATTCACATGCCAACAACTCCTCTCCAGCCATCCAGCTACACTTAGGCTAACACTTCGCACCTCTCATAACTCATGTTTCTTAGCCTCCTGGAAAATTTAATTCAGCAAAGGAATTGCAAATGCCATCTGGAAGAAATCTAAGCTACAATGATCATTTATATCATTATTCATCTGCATCACACATCTATTTAGAAAATCTGTCTGCTAGTTCTGATCCATATTACAGTTCGGTGACTTCAGTCCAGAGACATTGACGAATGTGACAGAGATTGATTCTTCCAGTTCCTGGAGAATCAAAAACCGGCTCTTGCCCCCTCATCTGAAGGTGAAGAGGAAGAAAAATTAGGATTGAGATCAGATGACAAGTTCTCATTGCAGAGGAGTTCAGTCTTCATTCCTCACTGAACTGAGGCCGTGGAGGTTCAGTGGCTGACTATAAAAGGCTGAGGCTGCTGAAAATTTGGGTGCAATGTGAATCAAAGGATTTGGAAACTGAAAAAAAAATGTGGACCAGGTAGAAGATCAACCTTGCCTTATTTGATGTTGGAGCATGATGGAGGGGTGTGAATGGCCTGCTGCAGTTTATATTGCTTACATTTTAAGTTTATATGGAAGACGTTAGTCAACCGTTTTCTTTATTGGGACAGTTCACTTGTTATAACCTACAAAGCCAATTACAGTAGGGAAAGACTTGGGTTTGAGTCCCCCGACAAATCTCTGAATACATGGCGCTCACCTACAGAGTGGTCTGAAGCAATGAAGCCACAAAATGACCAGAGTAAAATCCCAGCACTGTGAGAGTCCTATCCATTTGTTCAGGGGGAGAAAGTGGCTTCGAGGGGCCAACTGAGGAACAGTGTTCAACCCAACCCTGCATTTAACCTACAACACTGAACAATAAATCACTCACCATTCCTCTCATTTACTTCCTACGCTGACTTGTTATGGACAGATTGATTGTCACATTGGGTTAACTGTATAGTGACCATCAGCTTTGACGTACCTTGGACTAGCTGCAAACCCAATCATATGTTTTAGAATAGTGTGCAATAAAGTAATGATGGGCAATTGTTTAAGTCAGATGGACAGATGTGCTTCTGAAATAAAGTTAAAGCTTGTCCCTCACCATAAAGCATCCACAAGTGGTCTATCTCTTCTACAATTACTCTCAGGCACCAAGGCCAGTTCTAGGGTGATAACTGAGGTCTTCCTGGTCATAATCTGATCTTCTGGTAGCCGTCCAATATTTCTCCATGACTACCAGCTATAAAATTACGGACCTAATTTTAATCTGTCACATCCTTGCCATCATTTATAATATGATCATGAAAATACAGCCAGGAGTATCAGAAAAAATTAAGAAGGAATGGGAAAAAGAACTTCACTGTCTTATACCCACTGAGCAGTGGGAGAAAATTTTACAATTAGTCAATTCTTCTTCTATTTGTGCTAAACATGCCCTAATACAATTTAAGGTTGTACAAAGGGCTCACATGTCCAAGGATAAACTTGCTCGATTTTATTCTTATGTTAATCCAACCTGTGAGAGATGTCATTCTGAAGTCACTTCATTGACCCACATGTTTTGGTCTTGCCCCCGTTTGCAAAATTATTGGAAAGATATTTTCGGTATTATTTCAACAGTTTTGAATAGCAAATTGCAACCGCATCCTATTACTGCAATTTTCGGTTTACCAATGGTGGATAATAGTTGTTTATCCCCCTCAGCCCGGCGGATGATTGCATTTGTTACATTAATGGCTAGAAGATCTATCCTATTGAACTGGAAAGAAATTAATCCTCCAACCATATTTCAGTGGTTTTCTCAAACTATTTCTTGTTTGAGTTTAGAAAAAAATTAGAAGTGTTGTCTTCGACCCTTCAGTTAAATTTGAAGAAACTTGGAGACCATTTATTCAACATTTTCATATGAGCTAAACTGACTTTTCCTAAACCTTACTCTTATCATCCTTAATTATTTGGATGGAGGTGCGGAGTTATTGACGCTACTGTGTATATTTGATATAATGCAATGGCCTATGTTGGTTAGGTTTTTTTTTCTTTTTTGGGGGGGTTTTCTTATTTACTCCATTTTTCGAAATTACTATGAGTTTGGGAGGTTATTATATACCATGTATTTGTACTTATACCTTAACCTATTAATTATGTACTCTCAAGCTCTTTGTATTCATGTTTCATTTATGTTTGTTTAAAATTAACAAAAATATTTTTTAAAAAAGAAGTTTTTAAAAATCTGTCACATTGTACCACTAAATTGCCACAGTGGGTATCCACACAAGGATCTAGACTGCTGATGATCAACAATCAGCCCCTCCTGCAGCAGAAATGGCGAGACACACAAAGGAATTTTATCCAACTAACCTGACAAGCAAGAATGAGTGAAGGTTGGTGTTTAAGATTGAAATAATTTAAAAACATGTATGGTACTGTACATCTAATACAAGCATGTAATTCCTTGCTAGCATGCTTATAATGGTGGGTAGCATGGTGTACTTGTCTCAATTTAATACATAAATCACACTATAGTTGCTAATCTTATTTAACTCTAATCTGGGGATAAAACATGTGTTGAAATCTCCCTGGTGGTTATAAGAATGACCATGGCTCTGGGAATTCACACACCAAATGTACATTTGGAGTCTCTCTCCTCCTTTTGATCCTTCTCTCACTGTCCCCTAGTGCCAGGCAAGGTAAACCCAACACAAAGGGCAATATTAAGGTGTTAGCATATCCAAAAGTGGATAATTTGCCAGCCTGAATGAAATACATAGCAGACTGTTACAAGACGGATGAGAAGAAACTATAGAAGTTGTGATGATCATTTTTCCATTAATCCAGGCAACTGAAGCATTGATTAAAAAGAGAGGGAGGGATAAAATGGGTAATTAAAAGCAAAGGACAAATAGTTGAAATTAATTCAGAAGTACAGGAAAATCCCTTCATTTACAGAGGTGCATATTAATCAAGTGTAATTAGTATGGTTTGTTAGGGAAAGGTCTTGTCTGACTTACTTGACTGATTTTTAAAAAATGTGGAAATAACAAGGTAGATGAAGGCGGGTGATGCATTAGAATGTAGTCTAAATGCACTTCAGCACGGTTTTTCCCAAAGTCCTGCGGAGCAGACAGGTCAAGTAAGTAAAGAGGCATGGGAACCAAGAGAGAGGGACAAATAGAGAGGGACAAATAGAGAGGGACAAATAGAGAGGGACAAAACTTGCTCAGCACCAGGAAACAAAGTTCAATGATTTATGACTGGTGAGGTACTACTGGTGAGTTCTCAGAAGACTCAGTCCTTTTACTTTGTTGTATATATTAATCACTTAGACTAAAAAACAGGTGGTATATTAAAGAATTTGCTATTGGTACAAACACCTCCAGGTTGATAAGGAATACGAAAGCTTTAGAGTGTAGGAAAGCATTGGATGGCTGGTCAACTGAGTGGAAAAATAGAAAATGGAATTCAATCCAGATTACTGTGAGGAACTGTATCTCTGACGGTGGTGTCTGAAAAGAGGATGCTGTTCAAGTTGCATGTCATCTTGGACAATGTCTCCCATCCACTCCATAATGTACTGATTAGGCACAGGAGTACGTTCAGCCAGAGACTCATTCCACCGAGATGCAACACTGAGTGTCATAGGAAGTCATTCCTGCCTGTGGCCATCAAACTTTACAACTCGTCCCTCGGAGTGTCAGACACCCTGAGCCAATAGGCTGGTCCTGGACTTATTTCCACTTGGCATAATTTACCTATTATTATTGAATTATTTATGGTTTTATATTGCTATATTTCTTCACTATTCTTGGTTGGTGCGACTGTAACGAAACCCAGTTTCCCTCGGGATCAATAAGGTATGTCTGTCTGTCTGTCTGTCTGTCTGTCTGTCGAGGAAGCACAAAAAGGATTGGCTATTTACAATAAATAATAGAATGCTGAGAGGTGTAGAGGCATGTATAAGATGACAAAAGGCAAAAAAAATTCGAGTGAATAGACAGAGTTCGTTTCGTGACCTGCACGTTCAGAATGTGCCAAGTGGTCTCCTGCGGTGCCATATGCATTTAAAGAATCAGTGATTTGACAATGAGTCAATTAAAGGTTCAAAATTTTGGCGGTAGGAGTAGTTGGAGTTTTAGTTGCAGTTGGAGTTTGCAGACTGATGAGACTCACAGTTGGCCAAATACCAACGGTCCCAAGTATGGAACCCCATCAGTAAAGGGAGGTGGGAACATCTACATCCGGAGCTGAGTACTTGCAGCAAGGAAGAGCATGAGTCCTTCATCAAAGGCTTCAGTCACACTCTCAGTTGACGTTTAGTGGACACTATTATTCCAAACCTATACCTATGATCTTTCTCTCCATCTGCATTTCAGGTCCAACCATCTACATCCCACAATTTCCCATCACCTTTGGCTTTTCCTGACTGCTGGTCCAAAACACCGCAGATGAGCAGAACTTTCACCACCTGTCTGTGAGCTAGCCAATAAATCCTTGGAACGGTTTGGCAAAGCAATAGATGCAGACAATAGCAATGGGATGTGCTTAAACTTTGAAAGACTTCTGACAATGGAAGATGTCCCACTCTGCAGGTTATTCATCTCACCCTAGCCTCTGTGTAAAAATCAAGGTCTTACAGATGTTTCCAAACCCAGGGAAAATGGGAGGGCTCAGGAACAGTGCTATTCCCTAGGTGAATAGGGAGCCTGGAGGATGGTCCCAGCTCAAGATGTTTTCCAGTGAACCCACTGAGTTCAAAGGGAGCAGGAAATATCCAATCTCAGGAGACACCAAGAAGGTCACAACCACCGGGTAAATAGGAAGGTGAAACGTTAGACAGGGACTGGTCCTTAAAACTACCGGGATGGCGGGTCTGACTAGAGGTGAGGCATTAGAAGGAAGCAGAACAACCCTTGACACAATGAGACAATGAGACAAACTGATCGCAGTGCACGGGGCTGCTATCTAGTGCTTCCCCTTAACTGGTTATAGATAACAACAGCAGAAGAACCCCACGAGGAATGATGAATGTGGACAGAACAAAGGACGCTACTTACACTGTTGGCTGTAATGGACTGCAGCAGTAGCTCAGTAAGGGGCTGGTAGTAATTGGAAGGAAGGACGCTCTCATCCCGCAGACGCAGCTGTAGACGCAGTGAACCCAGGTTTCCCCTGAAAAATACATGTGCGTTAGATTGCAGTAACACAGTACGAGATGCTGTACTTCTGAGTGGCTGAATAGTACATCAGTCATAGCTTAGGCTGCAAGAATGGAGGGGCTGAAGCAACTGACTGGGTTCTTCTGGATCCCTGGATTCTGATGGATCAATAATTGATCCCTGGCAATTTACAATATACTCAGATAGTATAAGTACCCTGACTACAATCAGATAATAAATTTTCCACTGAGTCCAAAGGAAGCAGGAAAAGCCCAAGCATTCTGGACCCCGCTCACATTCTGGACCAATTGGTGATCTGAATACCAGACATCAGGATTCCCAAACTGACTGAAGATTTACTGTATTTAAGAAACAATCAAAATGAGTGTGATTCTTGTCATGTGATGAGTTCATTTGGATACAATAAAACATATTGCAGCCTATCAGGTTTAGTCAGCGGTGCATAAAGATTTAAAATTTGACAACATTGAATCGTGTACTCCCCTTATTATACTAAATGCTTACAAGGGTATACATGAATTTGCTCTTGCCTCCTCCCCTCCCCATAAGCCCCTGTGATCAGCTGCTTTTTATTACTCTTCTTTCTCAAGTTTTCATTATTATACAACGCACATCACCTGATCTTAATGCCTACAATCAGCCCACATTTATACATTTGTCTCAATTTGTTCTAATACTTATGCTTGGCTTCATACTAATAGTGAAAATCAGTTATTAAAAACTTTGGCTAACATTCCCCTCCATTATGCAAAACACTTCCGGAAAAACTTGAAAATCTCCATCCAGAACTTATTTTCTGCAGTGAAAATTTTCACATTTTAAATTATGTTTTAGGCACAAAAACAAACTTAGTTTCTAATAATATTGGCTCATAAATTATCCTTCAGGATTTCATTAAAACTTTTATTTCGAGGTCACAGATTTTTCAGAGAGCTTGGGTCTGGGTGAACCTTTGGTGAGTTATGACATAGTAAACTTGGTGGAGTAGGGTCAGGCTGGGAGCCAAAGGAAGTGATTGGGAACGCTGGTATTGCAAAGTGTTCAACTGCCAAGCACGAAGACTGCCCCAGCCAGAAGGCATCAGGGAGTGAGAGATAATGGATTAGGAGGAAACCTGATTGGGAGAATATGAAGAATACGATTGCTAGGAAGTATCCTATACTTAGGGTATATAGCAAAATATTAACTTCAGAAACCAATCTTTAGACCTGAAACTGTGGATGGTAGATTAAATTTAAAATACAGCCCTGGTCAATAGGTTCAAAGAGCTGTGAACAGCAGTTAATTGAAAAACCAGACAATGCTGATTAACATTCATTTTGGGTGTCTGGAATGTGGGTGCAAAGAAGGGGGTGTGAAAATTATATGTAATTCAAAGGAAGCACTGTAGATACATTGTAAATATAGAATTGCCCTTTGATCTTTAGCATATAAAAAGCCATGTAATATTGGGTCAAACAGGCCTCTTCTCATTTTGTTGTATAAAAGGTTACTTCTTTACCTACCAGCTGCGTCTCTCCACTAACTTTGTTCACATTATACCAATGATTGGTTAGAGGATAGGTTAGGACAGGTCAGGTGGGAAACAAGAGCATGATTGGGAGGGGTTGGAGTTAGTGTTAGGGGGTGAGATTGGAGCAAGAACAAGAAGATCAAAGGTTCTAGAGTTGGGATTGGTGGGGTGGGGGTGTGATAAGGAATGATCATGGTTTGTGAGGGTGGAAGTTGGACAGGGTCAAGGGGTAGGGGTAGGATGTGCCAAGATATAGTTGTGTTAAGAAATGGCAGGCATGTCAAGGAGAGACCAGGGAATGGATGAGTTGGGGGAAATCAGGTCAAAGCTGGATAAGAGTCTGCTGAGGATAGCTGTGGGCAGTGAAGAGGTCTTGTTGGTTCGTAGCTTTTGTTTCTGGGGTACAGAGTTCTGATGTAAAATCAGTGATGGGAAGCCCCTTAATCTACTGGATTCAGTCCATCATGCCTCTTTCTTTCAGCAAGAATTACTCAACTGCAGAAAATACAATCGCATCCTGCAGGCCATTGCATTCTGCAACATCAGCTCTCATTATCCTGTTGAATTACTGGCAGACGACAGATCAATAACAACCCTTGGAGTGTGCTTCCCTTCAAATCAGAGGTGGAGGGAGCTTCCACTTCTGGAAACTTTAACCTCCTTTCAGCCCCTATCCATTCTATCCTGGGCACTCTGCAGGGAGTTGAAATTACACACGTTTATTGAATATGGATTGTGGAAACTGAGCATGTGCATGGATACTGACTAATTATCTCAGTCATGTTGTGTTGTTCTTGCAAAAGCTCCAAGTTAATTAACCGTAACTGTGAAGTAGAATTGCTAATTGTTAGTGCATATTTTGTGGCAAAAGAAGGAAGGAGGAGTGAAACAGTTTGGGTGTAAGGGGCCTTGAAGCGTGTTGCCACCTACTTTGAAGGAAACAAGTATGAGTCGCTAACTTTATTTATTTATTGAGGTACACTGCAGAAAAGACCCTCCTGGTCCTTCGAGCCATGCCACCCAGCAAGGTCCCTAATCATGGGACAATTTACAATGACCAATCAGTACATCTTTGGACTAAGGGAGGAAACCGGAGCACCAGGAGGAAACCCATGCGGTAAAGGGGAAAACGTACAAACTCCTTGCGTGTGGCTTTATCAATTTATCAATCCTGGGTGCACATACAGCATCTGCTGCTGGGAGGTTTTCAACTCAACACTTACTTTGCCTTTCCAGAACTTGCTGGTGTCCCTCTGCAAGTAGCTGGCAGCAACCAATGCAGACAAGCACATGCCTAAGGCTGCTGAGGGAAACCTTGAAGGGGCAATATGGAAGGACACTGCTTAGAGCCCTTGCACTATTGCACACTGCACAGCTACAGCCTGGGTAAAACAAACTCTCACACTGGTGGAATTTATGTGAAAGAAGAAATTATGTTCAGCTCATGTAATGTTCGCAAATGGATAGTGCTGTGGGACACCAGGGTGCATAAGAGTTGAGTTATTTGCCTCAGTACTAGAGGGTTCGAGGGAGGTGCTAGTGCAATTGACCCAAGTATCATCATGGAAGGAATTTGGCCAATGTTCTGATAACATTGGTAGGAGGCTGCCTGCAGACAGTGAATAGGAAAGGAACTGATCCTTGGGGTGACACCAGCAAGTGAGGTCATCAGAAATTTACCAATATGACTTGAACGGTTTGTGAACTGAGTGTTCCAACAACTCCAAGTAAATTTTCAAAGAAGTTGTCAACCCAGTATTTGCAAGGACAAGGGTGCTCTTCATGCAGGAGTGCACTTAGGGAGCCCTGCAATGAAACCAAATGTCCTTTTCTGCAGAAGTCACATTTATCAAAAATGTAAGGTTTCCCACTTCACCTGTAGACCATTTCTTAATTTCTGCAATTTAGCTGTGAACATCAAAAAGTGAAATTTCTGTGTGTGCACTTGTGTGTGTCTGAATGTGTGCATGTGTTTGAATGTGTGTGTTGTAGTGTATTTAATATTTTACTAATATTTGTGTAATATTATAAATATATTACTTCATTAGGCATTCCTAGTTTGCTTACATAATTCATTACAGGCTATATGTAAGAAATACGTAAATTGCATATGTCATTATGCCACCAGGTGATATATAAGCGTCTTTCTTAAGAAAAACTAAGTATACAAGTTATTGTGGGCTCCCCGTGTTTTTCTTTCAATCAGTTTCTGGAGTTACAAAACATAACAGTGGCTACAAGAAAGTTTTAAATTGAAGCCGGGATTACAACCTATCTATTAAAGCACAGCACGTTTTTCTTTGGAAAGTGGAGAGGTAGTTGAGTTAAAAAAAGTGATGCACTTGTTTCTTCGAAAGGGAACAAAGATGGTTCAGTAAAAAAAAATGGCAGAAAATGGACAAATTTCCTGGGTTCATAAATAGTGAGTACCAGTTGATAATCATAAATTTAAAAAAAGCAGAAATGGCTGCCTACATCAGAAAAAAAGACACATTCAACTGCATATCAATGATGTATACTGAGTGAATTGAACAATATTTTGAAGCAAATGAAATAGTCAATGAAAAGCGAGTGCCAGTGTTACTGAGTGTAATAGGTGGGAAAACATATAGCTTTTAGAAGTTTAACTGCTCCAACTAAACCAGCCAAAAAGAGCTTTGCTGATATCTTGAACGTAATGCATGAACATTTAGAACTGAAACCATTGTTGATTTCAGAATGCTTTAGGTTTCATTAGTAGAATCAAAGGTAAAGGGAGTCAATTTCAGTTTACATGGCTGAATTGAGAAGATTGTCCAAGCATTGTCAGTTCAGTGAAGGGCTTATTGATACACTGAGAGATCATTTAGTTTGAGGAATTGTTTGAAGAAAAGAAGCGCAACTCACATTTCAAAGAGCATTTTAAATTGCTGTATCAATGGAAACAGCAGCCAGAGACACAACTGAGTTGCAGTCAGGAATGAAATGGAGCATGAACAAAATTGCAATGTCTAAACAGAAATTGGACTGGCTGAACAAATTGTGTTGCCATTGTGGCAGGGGCTCACATACACAACACCAATGTAGATTTAAAGCAAAATCTGCAGAAAATACAACAAAGTAGGACACAAACACAGAGCATGTTCAGACAGACAAAAACAAATGGACTCTGAAGAGAAGAAGAAGGTAAAAAGTCAAGTTGCAGTTTCAAAAAGAGAACTAATCTGAGTACAGTTCATGAAAAGTCTGATAATGATGAGTGACTCAGGACCGAGTAGCCTTGAGATTTACAATGTGAAAACTAACAATAAACAAACAATATGGCTTACACCAGAAGTGAACGGCAAATTAATTAAAATGGAATTGGACAGTGGGTTAGCTGTATCAGTCATTCCACAAAATGAGTTTGAACGGCATTTCAAAGAACTAAAAACTGCAGATAAACTGAACTAAAACCTGCAGATATCCAACTAAGAAGTTATACTGGAGAAAAGATAACTCCTGTGGGAATGGCATGCACAACAGTGAAATAAAACAACCAACAAGCCACATTTGGCTTGCATGTGGTAAAAAAAGCCAGAGAGCCAGTGCTATGGGGTCATGATTGACTGAGACTACTACAACTTGATTGAAGATCCATCCACCATCTGCATGCACATCCCCTGTAATAGAGTCAACTGAAAGCCAACTAAGAAGGGCACTGGATAGTGCCACAGCAGTGTTCAAGGATGGCAGTGGATAACTCACACCATCAAGAGAAAAACAGTGTTAAATGAAAATGCTATACCCAAGTTTTACAAAGCCCATCTGATTCCTTATGCCATATATGATAATGTAGCCACTAGCTAGATGGTATGGAGGCTGAAAAAATCTTCCTAAGGTTGAGTGGGATCCCATAGGCAATGCCAGTGGTCCCAGTAGCCAAAAAGAATGGGTCTGCTAGGATCTGTGGTGATTTTAAGGTCACCGTCGACCCAGTAGTGAAAGCAGATGAACACCCTCTGCCCAGGATAGAGGATATCTTAGCAAACTTTTCTGGAGGGAAACACTTCTGCAAAGAAATGCTTATGGATCGTCCTGTTCACATATGGACAAGGAAATACTCAAAGTATTTACAAAAGAGGACAATCCTGTTGACATATTCTCCTCATTGCAAATTGAAAGTCTCCCTTACGGCAGAGATAATCCAAAGGGAAATCAGAGAAGACCTCACATTGTCTCAGGTCTACATGGCTACCCCAAAATGGCCGGGATGTGCAGCAGAAACTCCAGATCCCCCTTTTTCACCAGTGTTGGGATGAACTTATCCTTGACAGGATTGCCTTATATAGGGATTGAGAGTTGTACTATCCAAACTGACAGCTAATGTGTTGGAGGAGCTACATGTCAGTCATCATATAGTCAAAATGAATGTTTTGCTTCGAAGCTTTGTCTGGTGGCCTGGGGTAGATCTGCAGACTGAGTAGCTTGCCAGAATACAGAAGAGAAAAAAAATAAAACAAAAATAATAATAATAATAATAATAAATAAGTGGATCAATTACAGTATACATATATTGAATAGATTAAAAAATGTGCAAAAACAGAAATACTGTATATTTTTAAAAAGTGAGGTAGTGTCCAAGAGTTCAATGTCCATTTAGGAATCGGATGGCAGAGGGGAAGAAGCTGTTCCTGAATCGCTGAGTGTGTGCCTTCAGGCTTCTGTTCCTCCTACCTGATGGTAACAGTGAGAAAAGGACATGCCCTGGGTGCTGGAGGTCCTTTAATAAGTGATGTTGCTTTTCTGAGATACCACTCCTTGAAGATGTCCTGAGTACTTTGTAGGCTAGTACCCAAGATGGAGCTGACTAGATTTACAACCTTCTGAAGCTTCTTTTGGTCCTGTGCAGTAGCCCCTCCATACCAGACAGTGATGCAGCCTGTCAGAATGCTCTCTATGGTACATCTATAGAAGGTTTTGAGTGTATTTGTTGACATGCCAAATCTCTTCAAATTCCTAATGAAGTATAGCTGCTGTCTTGCCTTCTTTATAACTACATCGATATGTTGGAACCAGGTTAGATCCTCAGAGATCTTGACACCCAGGAACTTGAAACTGCTCTCTCTCTCCACTTCTGATCCCTCTATGTGGATTGGTATGTGTTCCTTCATCTTACCCTTCCTGAAGTCCACAATCAACTCTTTCGTCTTACTGACATTGAGTGCCAGGTTGTTGCTGTGGCACCATTCCACTAGTTGGCATATCTCACTTCTATACGCCCTCTCATCTACCAACATTGGTAGATTCTACCAACAATGGTTGTATCATCAGCAAGTTTATAGATGGCATTTGAGCTATGTTGAGCCACACAGTCATGTGTATGGAGAGAGTAGAGCAGTCTGCTAAGCACACACCCTGAGGTGCACCTGTGTTGATTGTCAGTGAGGAGGAGATGTTATCATCAATCCGCACAGATTGTGATCTTGCTTTTAGAAAGCTGAGGATCCAATTACAGAGGGAGGTACAGAGACCCAGGTTCTGCAACTTCTTGACCAGGATTGTGGGAATGATGGTATTAAATGCTGAGCTGGAATTTATAACCAAGCAGGGAAGAGTGTTGTGTATTTAATATTTGAGTAATATTAGATTAATCTTGTAAATATATTATTTGATTAGGCATTCTTTGTTTGCATAATTCATTACGGGTTATAGGTAAGAAGTACGTAAATGGCATACATCATTATGCAACTACGTCATGTGTGAGCATCTCACTAAAGAAAAACTAAGTACACAAGTTATTTGGGGCTCCCGTGGTTTTCTTTTGATTAGTTTCTGGAGTTACAAAATATAATGTGTGTGCACATGCACACATGTGTACATGTATGTTTGTGTGTATGTGTGAGTGTGCAGATGGGGGACAGTAATCCAGGGAGATGTGGAGTTAACTAAATCCTTGCAAAAGAATTGCTGTAAGCAACTTGTGCTTTTTTAATAATTGAACTGGTCAACCCTTGAGCACACACCAATCTATCCTCTCTCCATGGTTTGGTCGTAGGTGTTACAAGATTATCAGTGGAGAATATGTTTTTCTCAGTTAATCCTGTTACATGTTGTACTGACCCTTCAATGACCCCTGACTTCCAATGTACTGCTGGGTTGATTATATCTGTTCCTCCCCATCTGTCAGTGGGATTTAATAGAGAGGAAATTACTTTCTACTTATGGCTAAAACAACACTGGATGATGCCAAAGCTAAGGGCAACTTTAAGCCCTATTGATCCATGAAGCAGGTGTTCACTGATTTACATTGGTGCTTGGTCTGGTAGCACCTTGGTTTGAAATGTTTATATTCTTGGTTTCAAATCCATCTTAGTCTTTAGTGCTCGCTATGTCTGTACCTTCTGTTTTATTAACTCCATTACCAACCACTTCCCTTGCCGAAACTAGGATCAAAATACTTCTCCAGTTTGTGATGTTGTGTGACAGCTAGAAGACATACTCCATAACTCTTACTGTCAAACAATTCCCCACTGTCTGATACCAAATATAATTTTTGGTTCGATGCAATGAGTAAAACTGCAGTACAAAATGTGAGTATTAAGGCACTTTCTAGAGTTAGCGTATATAGCAAATATTAACTTCACCAGCAACCTATCTTCAGAGGTGAACGTGGATTGTAGGTTGAATTTAAAATGCAGCCCTGAACTATAGTTTTCGTAGAGCTGTGGACTGGAGTTGACTGAAAACCAGACAATGCTGATTAATATTCAGTTTGGGTGTCTGGAGTGTAGTGCAAAGAAGGAGGTACGCAAAAATTATATGTAATTCAAAGGAAGCATTGTAGATACTGTGTCACTATAGAATTGTCCTGCGGTTACGTTTCATCATTAGCATATAAAATGTCATCTAAAATTGGGTTGGGGGGCCTCTTCCTACAAGAGTGTCTCAATATGTCTCTCTAGTGACTTTGTTCACGTTACAACAGAGAGCAGGGAGGAAGAGAATTAGAATATAAGGGATGGTCTTTCCTATGACATCACTTTGGTGACCAAGGGGATAGATAGTCAATGAAGTATCTTATAAAACCCAGTCACTGAGTAACACGAGACTGCAAATCCACAGGAAAAACAAGGTCCAAAATCTGTAAGTTTAAGAGTCCAGTCTGTGAGTTCACTGGAGGCTTGAGGACCGGAGGTGGTCTGTCCTGAGGTGGGCAAATGATAAACTTCACTGTTTGTTTCTATGCACACATGATAAATAAATGAATCTGAATCTGATGTAAGAGGAGAGATCACAGGATGAGAGATGAAGGAACCAAGAGGAAAGAGACAGAAAGAAGGAAGGGGATAGATTTTCACTCAAGCATGGGAGAGAAAGGAATACCAACTTTGGATGATTGGCTGGCATACAGCATTATTTGTGCCATTGATCACTAGGTAAATGGTCTTTTATGGTGTTGTAGACTGAATGTCACTGAACAATAATTACTGTTGCACATTTTCTTCCTTGTTTGTTAGAGTAGTCACTTCACTTCAGAAGTATTTTATTGACTGAAGCATTTTAGGATCCAAGGTTGTGAAAGTGATAAAATAAATGTTCACTCTTTTTTTGGATGCACATCTAGCAGTGAGTGCAATTCCCTTGTTGTAATATTCTCTAACAGAATGCAACAATTGACAAACTGATTAACTGAAGTGCTTCTGGTACAGAAGCCGCACACAATTCACCTTCAACCTTCTCAATGGAGCTATTTTCCAAAAAAAACTCCATGGTTGTAGACCAAAAATACTTGAGCTAGGAGACAAAAATTAGCTGGCATTTCTTCCATTTTCCCTTTACTGAATGTAATGATGAAATGGGAATTGGAATCTGTCCAGATATGAGACCTACATCTTCAGAAAAATGGGAACACCAGACTCAGTTCTCGATAACATTCAATCATGAGAAACGGAACCAATTTATGTGTCACTTACTCATGTTATCTGAATGTACTTCTTCTTGAGAAGATCAGCAGGAGAGTACATTCCTCAACACATGTCCCACTGGTGTGGGAAAGAGAGGACCACAGAACACAGGTAGGAGAAAGTGAGTTTAGTATAAGTGTGATTTGCATATTCATGAGAGTGGTACAACTGTTACTTAGAATATGAAACAGTACAGGGCAATATGGGCTCTTCAACCCAATATGCTGTGCTGACCTATATAAAACTACTGTCAGGCCTTCACAGGCAGGCACCTCCCAGTCTCCACCCAGTTAGCAGGAGTCATCTGTCACTTCTTTCCAACATCACCTGCAACCTATTTAAACCCAGCTCTCATCATCAGTCGTTGTTCACTCATTGAACCAGCCAGACTCAACTAGTTGTCCCTAGCCTTCAGTTACCTTGTTGCCTGTGGTTTTTAGCACCTGCTCTCTCTTGTTTTGTGGCCCCACCTGGCTTGTTATTTTGCAATTTATTATTAAAATTATTGCTCACTGCTAAGTTGCTGCCACTGCTCTGCTTTTGGGTCAAGCCTCCTCTACATTTCCTGACACCTACACCATGGTCAACCTAATTCTTCCCTCCTACGTAACCCATAACTTTCCATTTTTCTTACAATCACATGCCTGTCTAAGAGTTTCCATTAGATCAGCCTCTACAACCAACACCAGCAGCAGTGCATGCCAGGCATTAACCACTCTCCGTACATAAAAAAACTATCTCCGACATCTCCCCTAAATGTTCCTCCACTCACCTGAAACTGCTGCCTCACTGATCAATCCTGACCTTAGATCCTGACTGTGGAAACTGCATGTGACTCTGCATGTTTCCATGAGGAAATCTGCAGATGCTGGAAGTTCAAGCAACACACACAAAATGCTGGTGGAACGCAGCAGGCCAGGCAGCATCTATAGGAAGAAGTACAATCGATGTTGCGGGCCGAGACCCTTTGTCAGGACTAACTGAAAGAAGTGGTAGTAAGAGATTTGAAAGTGGGAGGGGGAGGGGAAGATCCAAAGTGGTAGGAGAAGACAGGAGGGGGAGGGATGAAGCTAAGAGCTGGAAAGTTGATTGGCAAAATTCTCAAAAAATTTCCCTGTCACAGATCCAACATTAGATATTCTTCAGTCTTCTGTTACCTTGTCTGTGGCTAACGAGGACACAATGATCCCTACCAAAGGTGAGCAAGCTCCTTCATTGCCTTCTTCAATATCTTGGGGCTTATTGTTCCAGTCCCTGGGGACTTACCTATCTTTCAAGATAGCCAACACCTCTTCTTATTTAATAACAGCACGTCCTAGAATATCAGTATACCCCCCCCCGCCGTCTGCCATCATTCATTCCTCCTCCATAGTAAATACTGTACTCAAGAAGGACCATATCTGCGTCTCTGACTCTCTACAGAGATTCCCTCCTTTATGCTTGCTCTTGCTTCCAATACATCTTGGGTTTCACCTCAATCTAATTGTCAAAACATTCAATGCTCCTTTTAGCCCACCTAATTTCTTCTTTAAGTTCTTTCTTGCTTTCTTTATATTCCTCAAGATCTTTGTCTGATTTCCAGCTCTTGTACCTTTACTATAGTCCCCTTTACTTTTTGACCAAGCTTACAATATCTCTCGTTATCCAGTGTCCCTGAACCTTGCCATCATTATCTTCCATCTTCTCGGGAACATGCTAGTTCTGAACTCTAACCGGCTGGCCTTTTTAAAGAAATTCCACATGCCAGATATAGATTATCCTCAAAGAACCACCCCTTATCTAATTCTTAATTTCTGTAATTAGTCTACTCCCAAATTACCCACTTTCATCTGATGATCAGTCTCTTCCTTTTCTACGGCTATCTTAAAACCTACAGGATTATGTCGCTGTTCCCAAATTATTCCTACACTGAAAATTCATTCATCTGGCCAGGCCCGTTCTGCAATGTAGGGTCTAGAATTTCCTCATTACTGCTTGAACTGCCTGCATATCACTTCAAGAAACCCTGCTTAATAAACTCTGTCCCACCAGAGCTCCTGGCACTGAGGGTGTCCCAGTTAATACTGGGGACATCACCGGCCATAGAAATACTGTTGCAGTTACAGTTTTACACGATCTGCTTACATTCCTGTTCCTATAACTCTCATTGGTTATCGGAAGGCCCACATTATAACCCCATTATAGTGATTGTACCTTTCTTATTCCCAAACTATCTGTATGACCTCATTGAATGAGCCCTCTAGGAAGTTCTTTTATAGTACTGCTGGGACATTCTCCCTGTCTTTTTACACCACTCTTGGTCTTGTCTAAAATAAGCTGCCAGTCCTGCCCTACTCTCAAACAAGTTTCAGTAATGGCTACAGTAGTGTAATTCCATGTACTGAGACAGCTCTGGGTTCATCTGCCTTAACTCTTTGCATTAAAATAAGTATACCAGACCATCATTCCAGTTGAATTCATTATCCTAGCCCTGGACTTACCATCTTCTCCTCAATCACTCCACCTGTTGACTACAGCTCCAGGGCCAACCACCCCACAACTCCCCAGCTACATTAGTACAAACCCTCCCAAGCAGTACTAACAAACCCTCTCATTCAGGTGCAAACCTCCCTGGTGTCCCTCCCATTCAGGTGCAACCCATCCTTCTTGTAGCGATCTCACCTGCCCTGGAAGGTAGTCAACTGATCTCAGTATCTGAAGCCCTCTCTCCTACCCCAGCTCTTTAGCTGTGCATTTGACTGTGCTATCTTCTTACCAGAATGTGGCATAGGGAATGATCAGCACCGGATTCTGGTTTAATATCACTGACATGAAAGTTGTTATCATGCGGCAGCAGTACACTGTAATACATACTAATAAAACTGCAAATCACAGTAAGAAATAGATACGATGGTATATACTTAAAAAGTTAAATTAAATCAGTAGTGAAAGAAGAGGAAAAAATTTGTAGTGAGGCAGTGTTCAGCGGTTCAATGTCCCTTCATAAATCTGATGGCAGAGGAGAAGAAATGGTTCCTGAATCGTTAAGTCTGGCTCGTGTACCTCCTTCCTGATGGTAGCAAGGAGAAAAGGGCATGTCCTGTGTGATTTTCTTATTACCCCTGAGGCCTTGCCTTTTAATTTTTCACCCAACTATCTGAATTCTCTATTGAGCACTTCATCTCTCTTCCTGCCTCTATTGTTTGTTGTCTGGGACAACCGTCCTTGTTGACGTTACAATGGCAAACAATTTTCAAAAATAATCAGAGCAGAAATTCTAGTTCAATCTGCCTTTTTTAAGGTATGAATGATCTGACATAAATTCAAACTATTTCCATTCTGGCAATGGACAAAAGGGAGTAAGTCAAATTTATAACAGATTATTCACACCTTCAGAACACCTCAAATCAATCAGTCACCAATTAAATATATTTGAATTGCAGCCAAGTCCAAAAAAAATGGAATGTAGCAGACTCCCACAAAGAAATTGGTTCAATTGAAAACTTGACAACTGCGATAGAGGGAGGTTTATAAAGCCATGTTAGGATATATTTGAATGTCAGAGCAAGCTCGAGGGACTCAATGACCTACACCTTTTCCTACTGAAACTGCACCATTGGCCCAGATGTGTCAGTGTAAATGCCAAGAGCTTGGAAATGTACCTGGGCTGCAGGATATCTGAACCATGCAACCAGATCCTAAAATATGCCAACAATTCCAGTGAGCATAATATTTGCTTCTGCTTGTTCTGCTCCTAGGAAATTATAGAATCTTAGAATGGTTACATCACAGGAGGAGGCCATTCAGCCCACCGCATCTGTGCTGACCGCCGACCATCGCAACTCAATAGTTCCACAGATCAGCTTTTTTGGAGTAGCCTAGGAAATTTTTCTCCACCTAACTATGAACTGAATATGCCTGGACTCTTTTGAAGTCTTTGTGATTGGGTGTTTTGTATTCTCGCTCAATTTTCTTTCCTGCTGTTTCAGCAATTTGTTCTTTCTTTTGCATGTTGGGGGGGTTCGATGATTTTTCCTTGAATGGGGTCCATGTTTTTCTTTGTTTTGTAGCTGTCTGTGGGGAAGACAAATCTCAGGATTGTATACTGCTTACATACTTTTAAGTAAATATACTCTGAACTGTGCATTTATCTAGTTCCCTCTTGAAATACACACAATGGCCTTTCTCCATTAAATACACAGGTTACGCATTTCAACGCCAACCACGTGCTCAATAAAGACAGTTCCTCTCACACCACTCCCTCCCCCTTTGTTTTATACCTGTGATGTCCAGCTCGAAAGGAAACTGAATTGTGCTCTTTATTCTCTCCAGCTCCCACAACATTTTACGTACCTTAATCAAATCTCTTCCTAGTCTCTTTGTCAAAGTCAACAGTCTCAGCATTTCTAATCTATCCTTGTAACAACAGTCTTATATGCCAGGAACCATTCTTCTAACTCTTTTACTGGCCCCTCTAATGCCTTTGCATCTCTGTTCTAATATGCCAACCAGATTTGAGATACAGCGCAGAATAAGCCCTTCCAGCCCTTCAAACTGCGCTGCCCAGCCCTCCCCGATTTAACCCTAGACCAATCACGGGACAATTTACAATGACGAATTAATTTTCAGATTGTGGGAGGAAACCATGCGGTCATGGGGAGAACAGATAAATTCCTTACAAACAGCTACTCTTCTGCTGCCCTGGACTCTCAAGGATTTGTCCATATACACCCCCAGGTTTCCATGCTCCAGCACCACTTTCACAAGAGTATCCTGTGTTCGATTCCAGGTCTCCTCATTCTTACCACCGAACAGTCCCCCCCACATTAAACTTCATCTGTACTGGTCTCCCATTCCAGCAGCCTGTTTATATCCCCCTGTAGTCTATTGCTATCCTCTTCACAGTTGCCAATCTTGCCAAGTTTTGTATCATCTGCAAATTTAGAGATGATGGCTTGTAACTTTAAAATTTGACCATGAATACATAGTCAGAAAAATAAAACAATGGTCCTAACTTTGATCCTTGGGAAATGCCTCCTCCAGTATGAGAAACCATTCACTCTCTTTATTACCTTTCGGTTTAAGACGGAGCTGGTAAAGTCAAACAACTACTTACTGGCTGCAAACAAAACAAAAAATACAACTGAATACTTTATTAATAACACTTTTTCCCAGCAAACTTTATGGTAAATGATCACCACAGACAATGGAGACGCAAACAGAGGTGAGGTTGAGTTGAGGGTCGGTGAGGTTGAGGCACATTCGAGGCAAAGTCGGGGCGAGTGGAGTGGAGCAAAGTTGGAGCGCAGGAGAGGCAGGTATCATACTTTGATAATGTACTTTGAACCTGTTCCTTAGATGACTTCATACTATTAGTGCTGAGGCCAGCTTTGTGCTGTCAATGTCCCATTTACCCAAATGTTATAACATTAGTGACAAGTCTGTTATGTAGCACTTTATCAAAATTCTTCAAGAAGTCTATATGTCACATAGCTGCATTACCCAAAACAATGGTCATCATTACTTGATCAAAATTCTCTATCAAATTGGTTAAACTCAATTTTCCCTTAAACACATATACTGTACTGACTTGCCTAAAGTAATCCATTTCCTTGCAAGTGGATCTTTTGATAATCTTTTTCTAGATTAGTGTTCCTGAAAATGTTCCCACTACTGATGTTAATCTGACTGGCCTGTAGAAGCAGGGCTTATTCTATTCCTTTTTATGACCTACTGAGTATCACTTGCTGCTTTCCATCCTCCGACACCATCCTTACATCAAACAGCATTGGGAGGACCATGGTCAATACCTCCAAGGTTTCTCCCTGGACTTTCCTTAAAATCCTAGAATGCATCCCATCCAATCCTGATAACTTACCTATTTTAAATTTATTGTTAGTTTTCTAATAGACCAGTGCTATCGATTTTTAATGTATCCAGTATCACTATATCTTTCTTTCCTGTTTATTTAGAAGCTTCTTATTCCCTGGTGAAGGCTGAGTGTTCACTTAGTACCTCACACTGCCCCCAGCATCCAAATACAAGTTACTCATTTTTGTCCTTAATGGGTCTCACTCTCTAATACATTCAGTTGCCACTTCGTTAGATACTTTCTGTACCTAATAGAGCGGCCATTGAGTGTATGTTCATGGTCTTCTGCTGCTGTAGCACATCCATTTCAAGGTTCAGCATGTTGTGCATTCAGAGACGCTCTTTAGCACATCACTGTTGTAACACGTGGTTATTTGAGTTACTGTTGCCTTACTGTCAGCTTGAACTAGTCTAGCCATTTTCCTCTGACCTCTCTCATTAACAAGATGTTTTTGCCCACAGAACTGCTATTCACTGATTTTTTTTTTTTGTTTTTCCCATCATTTTCTGTAAACTCTAGAGATTGTTGTGTGTGAAAATCCCAGGAGATTAGCAATATCTGAGATACTCAAACCACCCCATCTGGCACCAACAATTATTCTACGGTCCAGGTCACATTTCTTCCCCATTCTGCTGTTTGGTCTGAACAACAATTGAACTTCTTGACTATGTCTACATGCTTTTAGGCATTGAGTTGCTGCCACATGATTGGCCGATGAGATATTTGCATTAACAAGCAGGCGTACCTAATGAAATGCTCACTGCGTGTTTACTACCCTTTTTGGATTCCCATTTCCATTGCTGTTGTCAGTTCCTCACCCATTTTAATTGTCACATCCCCTCTTGTTCTTTGTCATCAGTCTGAATCTTGCTGTTATTGACATCCAACAGCTGCCATGCACAGCCTTCTGTTGGTTTATCTCTCTCTGTAATTATTTCATTGTGCAAGAAGCTCTAGATTAGCTTGTTCCCCCTCTGCACATCTTGTAAATGTGCCCCAACTTCACTCAAACAATCTCTTCCTTAAAGACAGCCGATTGTTCTGCAATGATTTTGTCCATCACTATTTGAAACTGGCCTTCATCCATTTCATGACTTTTACTTTGGATTATTCCTCCTTCTCCAAGGTTAACCTAAATCTTGCTGTCTCCTAATTTCTCCTCTTTTGGAACTTGGGGTGCTTGGCCTACTTCATTGCTCAGAAGTAGATCCAGCAATGCCCCGTAACTCATTGGACTCAAAATATTCTTCTCAGGAAAATTATCCCAATAACAACAGGACATTTTCATACAAAGGGAGAGTTGGATTGTTTCAGGAATCACCAGAGTTGAGCACAGCAGTAAATGGCTATGTTTAAAATTTTAAGAGTTGTCACAATTTATTCCAATCTATTTTTAAAACCACCTTATATATTATCTGCAGGCATAGCTGGTATTTACAATTAGACTTGGGGTCCAAAATCAGATTGTCCCCTCTGATAGAGGGAACCCTGTCTTGTTAAAGGAGATGGTTCTCAGAACTGCTGTTCTGAGCAGTTAAACAGTAATTCCAAGGGATTATCTGAAAGAAAAGGAGGGGATTTATTTCTTGTGAGCTGGCTAAAATCACCTCTTGACCAACTGCAATGTACAGTGAATGGGAGCTTTCTGAGAACAATGCTACTGATTTGTTTACTACAGCACAAGAAGGATGCATCAGAGACACAAGAGACTCTGCAGATGTTGGAAATCTTGAGCAAAGTTGAGGTATGTCTTGAGGTCCATCATTGTGATATTCAGAGATCCTGAGCTTTGCTGTAAAAATGCAACACTATCCACTTACCTTTTTTCTTCCTTTTTCTTCCTTACGATGTGTGTGATGTTCATGCAACTTGGCCCCTACAGCCTAACGCTGGGTGTTGCCTTGGGCCTATTGAATTCAGGAATTGACTGCTTCACTCCCTAAGATCTTATAAAAAAAAGGTGCTACTTACTGTGGAATTAACCATCTACTGTCTGATTGGCAGCCCTAATATGCTCTTCACAGGAACCACTGCAGCAATGCCTTGGCACTGGGCTGAGTGGCTTTGAAACAACCACAGGCATTCGTGCGACTTCAGCCAAAGGAGGTGTTTCGCCACTGACTCTCACTAACTTCAGTTTTCCCGGGACAACTTTCCCACAGTTTTTCAAATGTTATCATGATCTCACTCCCATATCACTTCTGAAATTCAGTGAGGCCTTTTTTTGGATGCCAAATGCAAAAAGTTCTCTTTTCAGAGTCAAAGAAATTTTCCTCAGTGTTACCACTGATATACAACCTTAACACAGAGACTGAATGGTTGAGGTGTTTGATTTCAGATCAGTCATTCATCCTGATGCCTGAACATCTGAGCAGAAGGTACATGATACTTCTCTTCCTGTGGAGAGGGGTTGCCAGCCAGTTCTCTTGTACCCTTCCTCATACAGAGTTATAGAGGCCTGCTTGGCTTCTTAATCACAGATGCTGGAAATCCAGTGACACACACAAAATGCTGGAGAAACCTCAGCATTTTCTGCATGCCGCTTTGTTTCCAGTTGGGTGTGTGGCAGATGTCACGGGGCAAATAGGAGGGGTAGGTAGGGGATTTGGAAAGACAGGAATGGGCATTGAGCTGAAACCAGAACAAAGCCAAAATTGACTGATGAAAGAATTAAAGAAAACAGAAGTACATTTAAACATAAAAATCATTAAACTGGCACCACAGAACTTACAGGTGTGAGTAAGAGATGATATTTATGAATTGCGGGAAAATCCCACGGATGGTTCATCAGAGCTACACTTTGTAGTCCTCTTTCTGGGTGTTATCTGGGAGCTGAAGTGCAGTGACTCATCAGTGCTGACTGCAACTGAAGCTTCAAACAGTATGCATCATCTGTGACCCACGCGATAATGTGAGGCAATGGCTAATACTCAAAAGTATCGAGCACGTCAGTGCCGTGCGAAAGCTGAGTTTGATTTGGTCAGAGTAAAAATATTTCGTTGATTGTGAGGCAGTCATTCAGCAGGCGTAATTGCATCATTACATCCTGAAATTCTACTTCTCTTTCTCTCACTATTTTCGGCAACCTTCCATCTAAATGTTATCACTTCACTAAATTAAAATGCGCAGCATGTCTACAGCCAAGTGGGAATATAACAGCAGGGCTGTGAAAAACACACATTTAGAAATTAACTAGCAGACACTGAGACTTTCTACTCCTTAACTACATTTAAACATATTCTATCAGAATCTACAGGTATAATAACATTATCTGTCAGAATCTATTACCCATTTGATCAATTTCTGCGAACGTACACCTTTATGGGGCTCTGGTGAGTTGGTACCGTGAAGAAACAGGTCAATTCCACCTCAGAATGGAGTGCAAATTCACCAATGCAACAACAGGGTTAAAGGGTTACATTATCAGGATAGGTCACTTGCCTGGAATTCTGAAGGCTAAGGGATGGACCAGCTGAGAGAGAGAAGTAGAACTTCAGGATGTAATGATGCAATTAAGCAATTTAATCGACTCTTGTTAGGGATCAATATGAATGAACAGATCTTAGTTGCAGATCAGCTTGGATCCATTTGACAGGTACTTGGTTAAGAGAATTTTAGAGGGATATGGGTCAAATGTAGGCAAATGGACTAGCATGGACGATGGGCTGAAAGGCCTGTTTCTATGCTGTATGACCTATAACTGTGTGACTGGCAGAGAGGCTGAATGGCCTAGTGTTCCTTTATATTGACAGCGTCACTTGTAACTGATTCTGGTGTTGCAACAATCTGTTCCTGCGGGATGTGTGGGCAAGATGGCGCCCACGACCAACGCAACCAACAATGATAACCTGCAGGCAGTTCATGAAACTACTTCTTCTTTTAGATATACTTCTACTACTAATCTGGTGTGATTGGAGCCTGTAATTTACATTTTGATAATGTGCTTTTGGGTCCACTGAGCGGTCTGGCTCTGAGAGAATTCGGCATGGCTTTGAATGGAGCGTGTCTAATGGCGGAGCACGAACACACGACCGGTTCCAATTCACGACGAGCTCAACAATTAAAGCGTCGAGCAGGATTGAAATCGACGAGGGTGAAAGTGGAAGGTGAGCAGGCGTTCAGTGTCTCCTGCCTGCATTTGACCAGTCTCTCTCTCCCGCTTGCTCACTGCTGCCAGAGGAAGGCGCAGGAGTCTTGGGGCTTGGGCAAGGTTTGATTGGATTGGACTTGTTTTTAGAGGACTCTGCAGATCACGTTGTATGTGTTCTGGTTTCTGGGTACTTTTTAAAATTCCTATTTTGTGCCATTTTGTCTGCTGTGGCCTATAGTTAAAGAACGACACAGCACTAAATTGAACTAGACTGAACGTTCCTAGACTATTTCAAATAATTTCGCAGTTTGATGTTTGATGTTCTGTGTGTTATTCGCTCGTCTTTTTCCCATTTGTGTGATTTGTTTTGCACGTTGTTTGATATTTTTCTTTGTATGAGTTCCATTGTAATTTCTTTGTTTCATGGCTGTCTGTGGGACAACAAATCTCAGAGTTGTACACTGCATACATACTTTGATAATAAATGTATTTTGAATCATTGAATTTGTGCAACAATAGCATCATACAGAGTTTTAGAAAAACCTCATAACATTGACAGTACTTCAAGCAAGAGGGCACACTGAAAGATGATCCATTTGACAAATTTCCCATATAAGTTCCAGAATATATGCCGCACACAACTCTCCCACCCAAACCTTCTTCCATCACTTTACATAGAATCTACAGTAGAGAATCAAACCATTCTACCCAACTGGTTTCTGCTAGAATATATGTTCCTTAAGAGCTTCCTCACTCTAGTGAGTGAATCCTGGTGAGTGTGGAAATCAAACCATTCTACCCAACTGGTTTCTGCTAGAATATATGTTCCTTAAGAGCTTCCTCACTCTAGTGAGTGAATCCTGGTGAGTGTGGAAATTCTGAGGGAATTTTTAATCTCCTTTTCCTGGTGTGATCTGAGCAGCAGCAGGACTGAAATGGAGGTGTTGACTGGACCATCTCAGTTCTGCTACCATTGTGTTCGGGCCTGAATCTGGGGAGGAATCCTTATTAATGCCCGTAGACACTCGTGAGAGAGTAGAAGGCAGACACTGAAATTATATGCAGGATCAGGAAAAATTCTTTCAGAGCCCACATGAAGAAGTAAAATTCATGTTGCCCCGAATACCTTGCTCCTGACCTTCTCTGTAGATGTCCTTTACAGCAGCTCAGTCTAGCAATTTCAGCACATTGCATTCATACTAACAAGGCTCAGTACTGGGTGTGAATTCGGCCTTTGCTTGCGCCAATCAACAGCTGACTCAGAGAGAAATGAAGTATGCCAGCTAAAGACCTTGGCTGTGCTTCAATGCATTGAAAAAAACATCAACATTTTCCACTGAGTGAAGGTTTGGGAGAATCTCTATCCTCAGTGCTTCTGCTGATCTGATCACTCCTGTCCTCCCTCAGTTTCCTGGTCTACAATGGCAAGATTCCAGCACCAATCCTCCTCGCCCGGGATTTGTTCAAATGTAAGACCATAAGACATAGGAGCAGAATTAAGCCATTCAGCCCACCGAATCTGCTCTGCTGATCCTGGATCCAACTTATTCCCATACACCTGCCTTCTTGCCATACCCTTTGATACCCTGACTGATCAGGAAACTATCAACTTCCACCTTAAGTATACCCATCGACTTGGTCTCCACCCTAGTCTGCAGCAGAGTAATCCATAGATTCACTACTCTCTAGCTAAAAAAAATCCTCCTTACCTCTGTTCTAAAAGGTCACCCCTCAATTTTGAGGCTGTGCCCTCTAGTTCTGGATACCCCACCAAAGGAAACATCCTCTCCACATCCGCCCTATCTGGTCCATTCAACATTCAGTAGGTTTCAATGAGATCTCCCTGCGTTCTTCTAAATTCCCGTGAGTATGGGCCCAAAGCTGCCAAACTCTCCTCGTATGTTAACCCCTACATTACAGGAATCATCCTTGTGAACCTCTTCTGGACTACTCCAATGACAACACACCCTTTCTGAGATATGGAGTACAAAACTGTTGACAATACTCTCAAGTGCAGCCTAACTAGTGTCTTATAAAGGCTCAGCATTATCTCCTTGCTTTTATATTCTACTCCCCTTGAAATAAATGCCAACATTGCATTTGCCTTCTTTACCACAGACTCAATTGTATGTTAACCTTCTGGGAGTCTTGCATGAGGACTCCTAAGTCCCTCTGCATCTCTGATGTTTGAACCTTCTCCCCATTTAAATAATAGTCCATGTCATTGTTCCTTATACCAAAATGTACTACCATACATTTCCCAACACTGTATTCCATCTGCCCCTTTTTGCCCAATATCTAGGGCTTTGGTCTTAAATCCACTCTGAAAGCAGCAGCTTCTTAACCTCTTGTGCACGAACTCACCTCAACAATGAGCCTGACTGCAGGTGATCTATGTGAACTTGCATCTCCACAGATCCATGCGATTTCTCACATTAGACTAATGTTCTGCAAAGAACTTTTTTATTTGCTGCCTCAGCCAGAGGGTTGTTGGTTCAATTTCAACTCCAGAACAAAACATGGGCTCACACTCTAGTGCAGGGGTTCCCAACGTTTTTTATGCCATGGATCAATATTATTAAGCAAGAGGTCCATGGACCCCAGGTTGAGAACCCCTCACAATACTGAGTGAGTGCTGCACTATCAGAAGTGACACCTCTCTCATGAGAGGCGGTGCCTCTCAGATAACCAGAGGGGACTCGATAAAAAACAGTGGAATTCTTCCAGGAATCCCAGCACGTATTAACATCGCAATCCATGTGACGAGGGAAGACCACTTTCTCATTGTTTCAGTGCTCTTTATAGGATCATACCATGCCCTGTTTCCTGCATTTCCTAGGTTTCAGTGTCTATACATCACACACTTCATGACTGTGGGATGTGCTAGGATGTCAAGTGGCATCAGAACCGGACTTCAAGGCAGATGGTCCTGAGTTCAAACCCAGCCGGATCCCAACCTGGGCAGCAGCAGTATCTGTGCGGAAGAAAGGTCTGGCAATCTACTTCCGTATCTTGCCATGAAAACCCTATGGGCCCCGTGGTCAATGAGGTCACAAAGAGTCGGGCTCCAACTAAACAACAACATCAAAGGATGTCAGGAGAGCACAAGGCAGGTGTGAAAACAAGTTTATCCTTTCTTTTCTTTTGGAATAAAGGAATGAGAACAGATGGCTTACTCAGTTTCGCTCCTTCGTGCCTTATCGGGAAGCAGCAGGAACCAGCCTTCCTTCTGCTGAATCACCTGCAGCTTGTTAATGTTGAAGGCTACCTGGAGAGGAGAGAAAAGATGTCCATGAAGCCCCAGTCCACTAAACCACATGCTGGTCATTTAGGTTAGGGGCGCTGAGACTAAGTGGGTCAGCCTCCTGAAAGGTCTCCTGCGTTTTGCTTAGGCCCACAGTGCAGTGTGTGGTGGAGTTGGCCCTCTCTCTCTGATCTCCATGTTCAAACGTTCTAGGTACCGGCAATTTATGAGCAAAGTACAGTTATTTATTATCTAGTTATCGAGATACAGCTCGGAAAAGGCCCTTTCCGTCCCTCGAGCCACACGATCCAGCAATCCCCCAGTTTGATCCTAACCTAATCATCGGACAATTTGGAATGACCTGGTAATCTTTGGACCATTGTCTCTAGACAGTGAGAGGAAGCCAGAGCACACGGAGGAAATCTATGCAATCACAGGGAGAGCGTACAAACTCCTTACAGGCAGCGGCAGGAATTGAACCCGATTGCTGGTACTGTAAAGTGTTGTGCTAGCCACCAGGCTACCGTACCATCCCATATGCCACCTTGAGGTAGTGAAGGTGGAAAAGAAACTGAGTTTAGGAGAGGGTGAGAGAACTGACAGAGATGGGAGAATCTGAGAGGTGCTGGTCAGTAACAGTGGAAGCACCTGGAGGCAAACGGATTTCTCAGTCACTTTGGCAATAGTTCAGTGGGGTCAAGTGGCTCTTAGGTACTTAATGCTCTAGCTAAGAATACGCAGTGCTGCAATACACGAGGAAGATGAAGTCATCTACCCCTAGCAAAGTGGGAGGCCAGCCCAACTGAACCTAGACTGTACCGATGTAGGGAACATGGAACATAGAACAGAATGGCACAGTATGGGTCCTTCAGCCTACAATGTTGTGTCGACCTTTTAACCCACTCCACAGTCAATCTAACTCTTCCCTCCTACATAGCCCAAAACCCTCCATTTTTCTTTCATCCATCCAAGAGCCTCTTAATTGTTCAAAAGCCATAATACCATAAGATACAGAGGCAGAATTAGGCCATTCAGTCCATCGAATCTGATTCACCATCCGACCATGGCTAATTTATTTTCCCTCTCAACCCCATTATCCTGCCTTATGCCTGTAACTTATGATGTCCTTGCTAATCAAGAACCCCTGCTTTAAATGTAGCCAATGACTTGGTGTCCACAACCATCGTGGCAATGAATTCCACAGAGTCACACCCTCTGGCTAAAGAAATTTCTCCTCACATCTGTTCTAAAGGGACAACTCTCTACTGTGAGGCTCTGCCTCCGGTCCTGGACTCTCCCACTATTGGAAATATCCTCTCCATATCTTCCAGGTCTTTCAATATTTGTTATGTCCCTAATCTATCAGCCTCTACCACCAGCCACAGCATTGAGCTCCAAGAAATGAGCACAAAAAAATCTCGCCGACATTTCCCCTAAACATTCCTCCACTCACCTTAAAAGGATGACACCCTGGGAAAAAGGCACTGGCTACCCACTCTATCGTTACCTCTTAGAATTTCATATACTGTGTCTCTATCAAGCTGCCTCTTCTTCTCCTTCATTCCAAAGAGAAAAGTCCTAGCTTGCTTGGCCTTTCCTTATAAGACACATTCTCTCATCCAGGCAGCATCCTGGTAAAGGGGAGAGCCAGGTTGTGGGCTCACGCCCACATGATACAACCCGATATCTTTCAGCAATGGAACTTCGCTTGGTCAGGTCAATACATAACTTCAAAGATTTTGACACTGAACTGTCCTTTTCAATGGTCAAGACGATCACCTAGTTTTCAAAATGTTTGCCCATCACCACTTTCCCAAGGATCGTTAAGGAAAGGCAATGAATGCCTACCTTGCCAACATCCAGGCAACACATTCAGAATTATTGATACATGTTCTTTGCAGGTACATCATTGTAGAGTTGACACTTTTTCCTCTCCTCGTCATTTTAAGGACAAATTAAACACGGACATGTCTATTTTCCTCACTCATTTCAATGCAGATTTAGACATAAGAAATGCAAGCTGAATTATTCCATTTGACCCACCAAGTCTGCTCCACCATTCAAGCATGGCTAATTATTTTCAACCCCATTCTCCTACCTTCTTTCTGTAACCCTGAACCTCTTACCACCCAAGAACTTATCAGTTTCCTGTGTTAAATATTACCAACGCCTTGACCCCCACAGCCCTGCATTGGTATGAATTCCACCACCCTCTGGCTGAAGAAATTCCTCCTCATCTCAGTTTTAAAGAGACATCCCTTTATTTTGAGGCTGTGGTAGACTCCTAGACTCTCCTACTAGAACAAGAATCAGAATCAGAAACACAAGAGCTGGAAATCCTGAGCAGCACATACAAAAACTGGAGGAACTCAGCAGGTCTGGCAGCATCTATGGAGATGAATAAACAGTCAACGTTTTGGGACGAGGCCCTCCTTCAGGATTTCCGTATGTGTTAATTAGATTCAGAATCATTGAGATAAGTTGTGAAATTTGTTGTTTTGCGGCAGCAGTTCAGTCCAACCACAAAAAGCTACAATAAATTATAATAAGAAATCTATATAAAAATAAATAATTAGTGCAAAATGAGAACGCAATGGTGAGATTACGTTCCTGAGTTCATGGACATCTCAGAAATCAAAGGGCAGAGGAGAAGAAGCTGTTCCTGAGATTGTGTGTCTTCAGGCTTCTTTACCTCCTCCCTGACAGTAGTAATGAGAAGAGGGCATGTCCTGGATAGTGACAGTCCTTACGATGGATGCTTCCTTCTTAAGGCATTACCTTTTGAAGATGTCCTTGATGGTGGGGAGACTATCGTCCATGATGGAGCTGGACAAGTTTACAACCCTCTGCAGCTTCTTTCCTACCCTGTGCATGGTGCCTTCATACTAGACAATGATGCAACCAGTCAGAATGCTCGCCATGGTACATCTGTAGAAATCTGCTGGAGTATTTGGTGACATGACTAATCTCTTCAAACCCCTTATGAAAGAGAGCCCCTCTTTTGCCTTCTTCTAATTGCATCAACACATTGGGCCCAGGACAAACATTCAGAGATGTTGACACCCTGGAACTTATAGTTGCTCACCACTGCTGGCTCCCTCAGTGAGAGCAGGTGTCTGTTCTCCCAACATTCCCTTTCTGAAGTCCACCATCAATTTCTTAACCTTGTTGATGTTGAGCGTAAGGTTGTTGTTGTGATACCACTCAACCAGCCAAACTAATCTATTGGAAGCATCCTCTCTATGTGCACTCTATCCAGGCATCTTAGTAGCCGACAGATCTCCCTTTCATTCTTCTGAACGTCATCACACAGAGACATCAAACTCTCTTCATACGCCAAGCCATTAATTCCTGGGATCATCCTTGTTCCAAAAAACACACTCCAAAGAAAGACCGGGTTTCAGCCGATGTAAATCAAAACCAATTGGAAATAAGTTTTAATGTGAAACATAGATTATAAAATACTTATTAAGAATAGCATCATATATTTTCATTTTTTATTTGTGAACTTGGTCTGATCTTTCTGATTATAGTCCAGTCTGCAGTCACACACAGGGTGACCGAGCTCTTGCCGTTATAAACTCAGTGCCCATTTTATTAGGTACAACTGCACACCTGCTCATTAACGCAAATATCTAATCAGCCAATCATGTGGCAGCAACTCAATACATAACTGCATGCAGACAAGATCAAAAGGTTCCGTTGTTGTTCAGACCAGATGTCAGAATGAGGAAGAAATATGATCTAAGTGGCTTTGACCGTGGAATGATTGTTGCTGCCAGACATTGTGCTTTGAGTACCTCAGAAACTGCTGATCGCCTGGGATTTTCATTTATGATATAGAGTTTACAGGGAATGGTGTGTAAAACAAAAATAAATCCAGTGAGCGGTAATTCTGTGGGTGAAAATGTTTTGTTAAAGAGAGAACACAGAGGAGATTGACCAGACTGGTTCAAGCTACCAAGAAGGTGACAGTAACTCAAATAATCGCAGATTACAACAGTGGTGTTCAGAAGAACATCACTGAACATACAACATGTTGAACCTTGAAGTGGGTGAGCTACAGCAACTGAAGACCATGAACACACACTTAGTGGCAACTTCGTTAGGTATAGGAGGTAGTGAATGATGTGGCCACTGAATTCCTAATGCCAATTGCTGCATTAGGAATTGCCTGTACTAGTTTCATGAGTGTTTGATAATAGTTAATTTCTGTATCAGCTAAATGTTAAGGAGGACATCATTAATCTCTTCATCTCCTTTACGCACAATAGATCCATTTGTGTATCTCTGTCATTTGTTTCAGACTTACAGGTTTTCTTTATGCTAAACTTTGCACAATGTTTGCAACATTCAATTAATGTTTTAAATCCCACTTCAAGTGCTGTTTAGATAACTGCAAATATTGGATGCACTTCAGAAGTACATCTGTGGAAGTGAGGCACTTTGGTGTCGTCTGAATCATTAATACGCTGAATTAATGGAAATATTCCTGTATAATGTCATGAATCTTAGAAACATCGTTGTCAAACTAGAAGCTTTGCAGTGGCACACAGTTTTGAGAGGCAGTCCGTGAAGTGCAACGCACGGCCAATTCCCACGTAGCAAAGTTCCACAGGAGACCAAGAACAGCTGTCTTACAGAACAAAAATATTCAACACACAAGGTCCATGGAGGCAATCAAATCTATTTGGATTATGAAGTGATAATGACTGAATATCCTTAAATTTTGCATACATTATCTTCAGGAGATGAAGGCCAGCAACAGGGCATCCTTAGTGAACCAGTTGATCTTTCGCTGTCCACACTATGTTGCAGCACTTCTTCACTAACGGACTTTAGATAAAAATGGAAATACAGCTCTTCCTTGGTTGGTCTCCCAAATGATAGATGAGTTATGGTTCTATCCTATCCTAGAGGAGTGAGTCAATGGGCTGATGGTCATTGCTCTGATGGAGAGAGAGTCTCCCTGTATGGACTCTGATGTTTTCCATAGCACAACCTAGGAAGGTGCCACTAGGCAGTGCTGACACACAAGGAAATAATCCATGTAGTAAAGAACTAGTTAGAGTTATATTTCCCAGCTCTCTACACCACACTCCAGTTCAGTTAGTGGTGATAATACACCTTTAAGTTGGACTGCTAACCACCATTAGAAGTCAAAAGAGGAAGAACTGGGAACTGATTCAAAGCCACAAGAATAAAAGCTTCTTAATGCTGTACTATCATACGTTATCCAGAATAAACAAAATCTGTATGAAGTACAAACATCAACTGTGTCTCAGTGGAAGCACTTTCACCTTAGAATTTGAGCTCTAATCAGAAGCTGGAATTTATAGTCCAGAAATTAGATTTTAAGATCCAGAGGATGGAATTTATAATTCAGAGGCTAGATTTTACAAACCAGAGTTTGGACATTTTAATAGAGGGTGTAGCATATATTCAAAGGAGTGAAATTTATAAAACTGAGACCAGATTATAATGCAGGGACTGCTTTTACAATCTAGTTCATAAACACAATAATTCTGCAGATGCTGGAAATCTTTGGCAACACACACAAAATCCCAGTCAGGCAGCATCTTTTGAAGGGTCTTCCTCATCAGGAGACTAGACAGTGCAGATCAGAAATCGCTGACAATCAACACTGGTGCACCTCAAGGATGTGTGCTTAGCCCACTGCTCCACTCTCTACACCCACAACTGTGTAGCTAGGCACAGCTTAAACACCACATATCAATTTGCTAATGACACAAGTATTGTTGGCAGAGTTTCAGATGCTGATGAGGAGGCGTACAAGAGTGAGATAGATCAGCTGGGTGAATGGGGTCACTACAACAACCTTGCACTCACTATCAGTAAGACCAAGAAATTGTTTGTGGAATTCAGGAAGGGGAAATGAGGGGAATACACAGCAGTCCTCATCAAGAGATCAGGAGTGGACAGGGTGAGCAGTTTCAGGTTCCTGGGTAACAACATCTCTGAAGATTTAGTGTATCCTCTGCCCAACATATTGTTGCAATTTCAAAGAAGGCATGACAATGGCTATATTTCATTAGGAGTTTGAGGAGAATTAGGCATATCACCAAAGACTCTAGCAAATTTCTACAGGTGTACCACAGAGAGCATTCTAACTGGTTGCATCACAGCCTGGTATGGAGGGGCTACTGCAGCGAATCAGGCAAAGCTTTAGAACGTTGCAGTCAGCCAGATCTGTCATGGACACAAGCCTCCCCAGTATCAAGGAGATCTTCAAAAAGCAATGTCTCAGAAAGGTGGCATCCTTCATTTAGGACTCCCATCACACAGGACATGCCCTCTTCTCATTGCCACCATCGAGGAGGAGGTACAGGAGCCTGAAGACACATACTCAATGGTTTAAGTACAACTTCTTCCTCTCTGCCATCAGATTTCTGAATGGACAATGAACCCATGTACACTATATCACAAGTTTTTTCTTTAATTGCTCTCTTTCTACACTAATTTAATTTATTTGTTTATATATATTTCTCACTGTTATTTTTCATTATCATGTATTGCACTGTCTGCTGCTGCAAAACAACAAGTTTCACCACATATGCCAGCGATATTAAATCCGATTTTGAATCTGAGCCGATGTTTCAGGCCAAGTCCTGGTGAAGTCAACTGGTTATTCCCCTCCAACATAGGCTGCCTGACCTGCTAATTTATAATCTAGTTGGCACAGTAGTGGCAGAGAGGTACACCTCTGGAGAAATGTTCAACTTCTTCCCACTGCTACCCTTTGAAGAAGACATCAAATATCCTGCCCCACTATTTTAATGAAGAACAAGGCATTCTCAATGGTCTCCTGGCCAATAATTTATTCCTTGATTGTCAAAGCTATGTCACATTGCTTGAATGTTATCTCATTGCTGCCTGGAGGAGATGGCTGTGTTCAAATGCAGTGTCAGAACTAAAATCATCCAGTGTGACAATCCCTCCTTGAATTGCAGTTTGTGACTTTTATTCCAGATCATCAGAATATCAATATTACTGAGGGTTCTCAACACACATAGGAGGAGTAACCTCAAGCTCGAAGCCAGGTGTACCTCAAGTATTACCTACCTTTCCCAGGAAGTCATTTTTACTGACTAGGTCCCAGTCCCACACCTCCACGTACAAGGTGTTCTCAGTCACAGCATCGTCCAGGGCAAAATCAAAGACCTCATTCCAACGGGGGTAACAGGATTTTTTCACAACCTACAAAGAAAAACAAAAACTCAGTCTCAGAAGATTTCACTTGAGCAGTACCTACGTACCCAGCTACTTGCTGTTAATCAAATGGACTAAAAATGCTGTAAGTCATCAGCAAGTTCAAGAGCAGCTGAGGAGTGAATGTTTCAGGCTGACCTGAAAAATTAATGCTATTTCTTCTCTCCATAAATGTTGCTGGACCTAATGTGTTTTCCAGATGATTTCTATTTTTATTTTGGATTTCCATCATCTGCACAATTGTTTATATTATAAATGCTAAATGGCAGAGAGCACAATGAGAAATAGTGGCAATCAAACTGGTAGTTAAATCATATTATTGTGAATTATTTAAATTTTCATTTTCCTCAAGCTACAAATTCGAGGCATATAATTTTCTCCCAGTCATACTGACTTGTACATAAACACAGCAGAGAATTTGGAAAAATCATTGGGAACTTATTCAACCAGACTCCTTCAAGGCTTGGCAAACCTTAATTTTCCAGGCATTAAAAATTAGTCTCCTTAAAACTTATCTGAGGTTTTTCCACAAATAAAATGATAGAGGTATTAAAAAAAGTGTATTTTTGCCCATTTTCTCTCGTTCTTTTGTTTACTGATTTTAAAAATATTGATGCAATATAGGTATGGGTGAGAAAGGCACAAAGCCAGGAAGTCACGTCCTGGAATCTATGCACCCAGAGGACATTCCAACAGGCTTCAGCCCTTCATCTGATATGCCCCTTTAAATTATCTGACCTTTCTCTGCCAGAAGCATCACTGAAGTTTGCCACTGAGATTGTACACATACATGTACTAAAAACTGGCAACACAAATGAAATATTAGCAGTCTCCAAGCTTGGCAATGAACATGAGTGAACAGCTCATGGGACCAGTCTGGAAGCTCTTGATAACTTGTTTTAACTTTGACTTCACATGAGCATTTGCCACAACGTGTACGGTACAGGGTTGAACAGTTAAGCACTGGAGAAATAGCAGCATGATGGTCCTCAAGCATAAACTGTGTCACCACAAGAGAGAAAACAGATCACAATGGCTGCTTGGACTTACGTTTAAAACCTTTCAGTTCCATAAGCATTTTGGTCATACACAGAACACATGGAAATACTCGTCATATCAAATAACAGTGGAAATTAAAGGCGATGTAAGAATTTGCCACAACTGTGTAAGAAAGCTGTTATGCTCCCAAACATTCAGCACAATAGCAAACTTTCTTTGGTGAAGCTGTACAAACACTGCAGAAATTTCCAAAATTGTGAAATATTATAGATTTGGAATCACGAATCAGAATGAGGTGAACCTGTCAACCAGTATAACATCTCAATGAAGGACCTGTCCCAGCACAGCGCCTTTGGATCGTGTGTGGTGTGGCAAGTTTGTGTTTTAATCAAAAAGCAAATTCAATCAGTTATTAAGCACACAGAATGTCACTATTGACCTTGTCTGCAAAATCAGGTTGCCCAAGGAGATGGCAATGAGTACAAGAACAAAGGACATAAGTAACAGGACTGGAGGTAGGTCAGTCAACTCCTTAGACCATGAGACCATAAGATTTGGGAGCAGAATTAGGTCACCTGGCCCATCGAATCTGCTCTGCCATTTCTCCATAGCTGATATATGCAGTATCCCTGTCAACCCCATTCTCCTGCCTTCTCCCTGTGGCCTTTGACACCCTGACTAACCAAGAACGTATCAACCTCCACTTAAGATATACTCAATGACTTGGCCTTTACAGCCATCCAGGGCAATGAATTTCAAAGATTCACCACTCTCTGGCTAAAGAAATACCTTCACATTTCTGTTCCAAATGGCCATCCCTCTGTTCTGTGGCTGTGCTTTCTGATCCTATAGGAAGTATTTTTTCCACATCCACTCTATTTAGGCTTTCAATATTTGATATGTTGGAATGAGAACACCCCCTCCCCAATTCTTCTAAAATCCAGTGACTATAGGCCCAGAGCCACCAAATGCTCCTAATACATTAACTCTTTCATTCCTGGAACAATTTTTGTGAACCTCCTGTGCATCCTCTCCAATGCCAGTACCTCTTTTCTTAGACAAGAGGCCCAAAAATGGTCACATGGCTCCAAGCATAGTCTGACCAATGCCTTACAAAGTCTCAACATCATATCCTTGCTTTTATTTTCCAGTTGCATTCTGTTGATTGTTAAAAGCTTCCCAACCCTCTAACTTCCACTAATTGTTGCTATATTATACAACCTCCCTTTTGCTTTTATGCCAAGGCCTCATCCTCTCTTTAAAATACTGCTTCATCTTTGAGATGTACAGTGTTTATCCTGTGCCTTCCCAATTGCCCCAGAAACTCCAGGCATGGCTGTTCTGCTGTTATACCTGCCAGTGTCCCCTTCCAATCAACTTTGGCCAGCTTCTCTCTCATGCCTCTGTAAATTATCTTTGCTCCACTGATACACAAATACACTTGACTTCTCCCTCTCAAAGTGCAGGATGAATTCTATCATATTATGATCCCTATCTCCTAAGGGTTCTTTTACCTTAAGCTTCCTAATAAAATCTGGTTCATTACACCACACCCAGTCCAGAACTGCCTTTCTCCTAGTAGACCCAATCACATGCTGCTCTAAAGAGCCAACTCATAGGCATTATGTATCCTTGATAAGATCAAGACTTTTCCAAGCTTGGACTCAACACCACTGCCAACTCTCTCTCCTTCTCTTCCGCCAAGAGGACTACAACCTGGTCATGGGTTGGAGGCTTGCATGCCTCAATGACCTGGAGAGCTATGCTGGCTGAAGTGAGGTCTTTATGCTTTGGCTCTTGGTAGGGGCATGCATGCCAAACAGGTCAAAGGGTAGAGGAGAGACTAATAGTGATCCACCAGTCCTCCAGGATTGGGGGTTCAGCTCAGGGCTAACAATCCTGACTGGATAAACAAAACTGTTATGGAAACTGTAATGAAGAATCCTTCTGCATCTGAGTGTGATGGTATTCCTATGTCTCTACCTGGGACTTGCATGACTGACAGTAGTGAAAATTGAGAGGAAGCTACCAACATGATGAAGGAAACCCTGAACACCGCCAGAGATGGAGTACTTCCATTTCTGCCCTAAATGCCAGTAGTTAATGGGCAGTAAGTAAGTCTCCTTCACAACTTTTCTGACTCCTTTGTAATTAAGATGTCTGTCTATTTCCACCTTGAATCTATTCAATCGATCCCCACAGCTCTCTGTGGTAAAGAATTCCAAAAAAATCCCATTTCCCTGGGGAAAGAAGTTATACCTCAACTCAGAAATTGGAAACCCCTTAATCTGAAACTTTGCTCCCCTGGTTCTGGATACCAGATTAACCAATAGCAGAAACACCTTCTCAGCATCAGCCCTGTCCCTCTCCCTCAGAACCTGGAGACACAAGAGACGGCAAATTCTAGATTCTGGGGCAACACACATTCTGCTGCAGGAACCCAGTGGGAGGAACATCCATCCCATCATAAGGCTTCATCATTTCCATGGGAAGAAAGTTATTTTCAACACTTCGTGTCAGAACTCTGCACCAATTCCAAACTGATGCAAGGTTTTGATCCAAGACATCAACAGTTCTGTTCCTCGCACAGATGCTGTTTGACTCACTGAGTTTTTCCAGTAGACTATTTTTTTTTGTCCTTCAGAATCTTATGTCTCAACATTGACATTCCAACGAGTACAGGCCTAACGTGCTCACCCTGTCTTCATACCGCAACCCTTTTGATTCAGAAAGCAACCTAGCAAAGCTTCTCAACACTGCGTAAGAATTTCAGGTAGAGCCAGGCAGAAACACGGTGTCAGTTTACAGTTGTGCAATGATATCAGTGGCCAGAGTTCCAAAATAGAAACAAAAGTACGTGGGTGAAGATGGCATGACTAGCTGTCACAGATGTAATATGAACCATCCATGACAATATAAATGTCAGATTAAAACAGCAAGATGTTTTAATTACCAGGAAAAGGTCACATCTGCTCAGCATTCAAGTCTAAAGCCAAAGTAGGGAATCAAAACAACTTGAGTCATGTGATTTTTTTTCCACAGAGAGGAAGTTTTTATAGTAAGAAGCCAGAAAGAGGAAGTCTAGGCAGTACTGAAATTAATAAGGATAATAAGAAATTGGGTTTATGTCGTACTTAAGTGAGCACAAGCCATGGTGGGAAGCACAATGACCACACACAAAATGCTGGAGGAACTCAGCAGACCAGGCAGCATCAGTGACTTCAAGAGAATGGTTAAGTGGTCAGTGTGTTGACATGAGCACTGACATGACAATAGATTACCCAATGATGGACATGCATACATAGCTAAGTTCAGCTGAGCATAGCAATGAGTTGCACAGTGAACCTGAAAATATATTCTGCGAAGATGTTGAGTCAGGCGAAAAGTTCACCGATCTACAACAGTCAGCAAGTAAAGTCAACAGCTGACATTATTCATGGATAAACATTGATTGGCTAACACTAGTTCCAGGAATTGAAATTAGACTGGAAAGAGACGTGGATGCTTCAAGATCACTAGACATCCTGCAGTATTGGAAAGATGTGCACAGTATTACAGATAATTAGATAAGCCAGACACAATACAGTAATCATCGACCTGTCCTAAAAGTGTAGAAGAGCCAGGTGGAGGTGTGCAACAGAAGCCTGGCGAGCATGGGTAACAGGAGTGAAAGTGGGCAAGCCCTCAACTCTAAGGTGACATTGAACAAGGCAGATGATAACCAAATGTCATCTATTGAATATAGATTTAGTGAAGAAGGCAGAGGATGGTAGGATTTTACTGGATCAGATCTGTCACATGGATATGTTCAATTGAATGTAAATGAGAGCCAGCAAAATTGGATAAGCACAACTCCTACACAGATGTTGCACACAACTCCTACGTGACTCCTACTCACAGTGTGATGCTACAGTGGCAAAAACACAGGATGTTAGAGATCCTTATTAATGGATTCATGATAATGCATCAATAGTTTTAAATACTGAAGAAGATCTTTGAATATTTGAAGGAATCAGGCGAAGCACCACAAGCAAAGGTAGAAGTTAAAAAAGGAGTTTTCATGCAAAAGGAAGCGGTTACCACGATCTAAAAGTAAATGTAACAGTCATTAAAAAAAGTGGAAGTAATTGCAACGGCAAAAAAAAACCTTGAAAAGCTCACTTGGGTTATTTTTCAGAATAGCTCAGAATGGTTCGTGATTTTTGTTAGATCCTATGACAATACTGAGTCTATTTCATCAGATATGGAAGAAAGGTCCAGGGTCTAGACTGGACTGATTGAGTAGGTGTAGCATCCAGAGAGATGTCAAGTATCCTGACAGACTCTGGGGGGAGGGGCGGGTGAGCGACGGAGAGGGGGAGGAGATGGAGATGGAGTGAGTCGGAGAGAGGGAGATAGAGAGATGGAGACAGAGATAGAGATAGGCATTGAGATAGCAATAGAGATGGGGAGATAGGAAGAGAGAGAAAGACGAATGCTGCAAACCTGAGTGAATGAAGGTCACACATTCAACACCTAGTCAGTATCAATGTGAGAACTCAGCTATCCACTTTACAGACCTATAAACAGTTGTACTACTCTGGAGAAGAAAGGAAGCAGATAGGAATGCCCTGGAAACTGACATACTGTGAAACAGAGAGTCTGATCCATTGCAAATGTGCAGGCATTCTTACAACGTAGAACTGATGGTTGAGGTAAAGGTGGAATGGCACAAGTGACTATCTGAAGGGGTTAAACCAACACTAACTTGTATGGATACGAACTGGACTTACAGCTGAAAGAACTAACCAACAACTGGACAGCACGCAAAGAAGTGTATAAAATGGTGCTTTATGATGGGATGGATATTCGCTTCCAGGGCTAGGGGGCCTCTTCTTCATTGGCAAGCTTGGCTTTCAAATCACAGCAGCTGGCACTTCTAGAGATCAAAGGGTTGTTTTTGAATAAGACAAACTTTCTACTAGTATTCTTTGTTTAGCTGCTGGTTGTATACGGGAGCCAGTCTTCAGCGTAAATGGCGAGCAATAATCAGTTTGACGTTGAAAGGGCAGCTTTGCAAACAGATGCACTGTCTATAGAAAGCAGGATGTTGGGTCACTGCGGCTGGACTGACATCTCAAGAGGTGCAGAATAAGCGAATGGATACGTTAGTCGGGCGTCTTTCAAACAGACAAGCTAGCTTAGTTATTTAGTTCAAGGAAGCTTGCACACCAGATGAGTAATATCACTTAGCATATCAAATGTGTTAATAAGTTGGAAGGTTTGTGTACCCACAGCATTAATTGTGGGTAACTGGGAACCCTGTTTCCAAGCAGCCTTTAGACCGTTTGTATAAAAAGGGTATCTGAGGAACTATCATATACATGTGAAGTCACCCAAGTGGCAAAGCAACAAGTAGGGAGCAGTTCAGGCTTTTTAGTAAAGGTTAAAGACCATCAAGAAGAATGACAGACACACAAGGTGAACTAGAATCCATTCCTCTGTCTTTGATTTCTGCAACAGACAATTCATTTGTCTGCACTGTTGTCTTTTAAGTTTATAGAAATTGTACCTGTGTTTTGGAAATATATTGTGTTTTAGAAATGATTTCTAATTTGGAAGTATTTTATAAGATATAAACCTTCTGTGAGCTTTAAATGTGTTTGAAGAATGTTGTCTGGATTTAAACATGTATCACTGAAAATAAATAAATTGCGTTTTAAACTACTTTGTTAGCTTGAAGTATCTTCTCCTTAGTGAGGACGGGGACACACTAATCGAATAGTGGGCATTGGCAACTAAACTTGCCACAAAGAATAAACAGGGAAGTAAACTAGTCTTTGAAGACTGGATTGTGGACAGTGAAGATTGCAGACTCAGGGCAATGTTAAGTGTCTTTACACAAATGGAATTGGCTAATGAGACCTTCCAAAAGAATACATTTGATTTGTGTTGTAAGAGGACTGTGGGTGACATGTTTTGGGTCCTATTCTATAACAGGACATGCTACTGCAGAATTAAGCTCATGGCTTGTCTGAAGAAATATGAGAAATATCCTCAGTTCTTTTGCATTTCAATAATATTATAAAGCACAAACCTCATTCATAATATCATTCAGCATCAGCTGAGTATTGTCACTGAAAAAACAGGCATTGCAAAGGTGTTGAAATTTAACAATGAAACGGATAGAAAACATTCCACAACAGGCTAGAATTTAGCTGAATTACTAATTACTAATGCATAGATGGCACAGAATGTGATTGAGTTTAATGGGATTATATTATAGTCAACCCAACAGTCCAGGGGATTTAGAGAAGCAAATTTGTATTCAGATCGCAAACTGTTGTAAGAAACATAAGGTTGTGATAGTAGGTGATGTTAACTTTCCATATATTGACTAGGACTTCCATACTTAAAAGGGCTGGATGAGAAAGAATTTGTCAAATGTGTTCAGGAAAGTTTCCTTAATCAGTACCACTTGCTGAGAGTAGATCTCCTTTTAGAGAATGAGACAGGGCAGGTGACTGAAGTTTGTGTAGGGGAAACACTTTGCATCTAATGATCACAATGCTATTAGTATCAAGGTAATTATGGAAAAGGATAGGTCTGGATTGAGATTCTAAATTGGAGAAAGGCCAATTTTGATGGTATCAGAAAGGATCTGGCAGGTGTGAATTGGGACGGGTTGTTTTCTGGCAAAGGAGTATTTGGTAAGTGGGAGGTCTTCAAAAGTGAAATTTTGAGAGTACAGAATAAAAGTAAAGATAACAGGTTTAGGGAACACTAGACAACCAGGTGACCTGTTGGGGCACCCTTTGAGAGAAAGGTAGTGCAGTCTGATGTGATGTGCTTTGGAAATTAACGAAGGAAAACTCAGTTTATTAAAGAAGAAAGACGTGTAGCAAGGCAAATATAGCTCCTCCTCGTTTAATGAAGGACACTTCTGTTGGCAACAATTCTGGTTGATCTGCCACCCTTGTGCCTCTCGTTGTCATTCTGGAGACGTGCAGTCCTGTCATCCGCTGTCTCTTCATCTCTTCTGCTGTTTGTTGTTTGTCTCTGATCTTGGAGACGTGCATTTCTCTGCTCCTTTGTCTCTTCCGCTCTCCTCCTTCTGTGCCTGTTTTTGTCATTCTGGAGACGTGCAGCCTTTTTATCCCCCGTCTCTTCATCTCTTCTGCTGTTTGTTCTTTGTCTCTGATCCTGGAGTCGTGTGGCCCTGGCCTCATCCGATTCTTGTTCTCTCCCTCTCCTTGCTGCTTCCCGATGACTTTGGCGTCATTTCTTAACCATAATGTCCCCCTTCTCATTCCACGCGGCATAATGAGGCTGACCATATTTTTTTACCTTAATGCTGGATAGAAGATATGAAGCAGTAACACCAAAGCCTCCAGGATGCTGATTATTCTTGATGATGTGGTTGGTGCTCTCCTAAATGGACGTGATCTAGTCACCACTGTCCTTTGACTGCAGCAAAGGGTTTGATGGGTGTCTCGAAGTACATCATTACAATTGGATTTAATTATCTCTTATTGATGGGTGGCAGTTTGATCTGTGCCAATCCTGCACAAGCTGATGGTGATTAGCGGAACATGACCACTCGAAATAGAGCTGCCCGGCCCTTTTGCTCCGGTTGGTGTGGCTCCTGTGAGCATCGTGAGGCGCTGCTGAGGCTGGCCGTGCGCAAGTGTCGTGGTGTCGCCTCGCGGTTTCCATTAAAAGCTGGAATCGGCTCAGGTTGTGGAAAGCGGGGCCTGTTGATTGACGGGTGAGCAATATTATACCAACATATGACCCTGAACTTTGCCTGCATTCTGTAAGTTAGTGCATTTTAAGGCGATTTAGCCAAAAAAAGTGCCGCTGTAATGCACCGTTTGCGCTACTTGGTGGTCACAGACAAACAGAGCATGAGCGTTTTAGTCGTACATAGATTGGTTTTCAAGACATACTGAAGTCTTGGTTAAGAAAAAAAAGGAGGTGCATAGCAGTTATTGGCAGGCAGGAACAAATGAAGTATTTGAGGAGAATAAGAAATGAAAGACAATACTTAAAAAGGAAATCAGGAGGTCTAAAGGAAGACATGAGGTTGCCCTAGCAAACCAAGGTGAAGGAGAATCCTAAGGGGTTTTACAGAGATATTAAGAGCAAAAGGATAGCAAGGGACAAAATTGGTCCTCTTCAAGATCAGAGTGGTAATTGTTATGAACCCCATAATTGGGTCACTTACCAGCAAAGATAGAGAGGTCCGCTGAAGTCTGATGGTACCATTTTTAAACATTTTTATTTATAAAGGGGCACAAAAGTAAGGTTAATACAAACATTCAGATAATATACATCGTCAATACTCAATCTAAAGCGTGGGTATAGTAATAATCAACAATTCGAAGTAACTCTATCGTTTGTCTAGGGGTAAAACTATTGTCCGATGGAAATATAAAAAGTCTCGCCAGTTCATGAAGGCTTTTAGCCGTTTGAGGGACCGCAGGGTGTTCACGGGTTGGAGAGAGAAAATAAACTTGCCAGCTTGTTGGACTCAAATCGTGGAATCGGGAACGTGAGTTCCCCGTTGTCAGTTCGGAATCCTTTTCGGGGTTATTAGCCACTCGATTCCCTAGCTAGGGGAACCAAATCACGCGTGGCTCCCGAACAGCTTCCCGTCCTTACGGGAGCGATGAGCGATGGTGTCTCCGTCTGGTGCGTCGCTGGAGTACCGCCTCCTGCAGTCTCCATTTTATCATGGCTGGCAGATTTGTAAATGTCAATCAAGGTAGGGTGATACAATCCCCACCCCACATTGCCCGAGGGTGTCCATGTCCCTGATAGCTGGCACATACTATAGAGTTGCAATTCACACAGGTGCCCCTAAGAACAATGGTCAAATCCGTTGCATTGTCTCTCATTTCCTGGGTCCAAGACCCGTATTAATAGCGATCTTGCAATTCTCCGGAAGGAGGGGGCTGGTCCCGCACCCTTCGGCCCCTCAGAGCTGTGGTACATTCATAACATAATAAATACGTGGAGCCAAATGAGATGGAGGAAACTTTAATTGGATTTTTTGCACCTGTATTTATTTACTTAGGAGATGGACACAGATTGCAACAGCGGGATTATAAACTCTATATAGATTACCAAGGAAGAGGTGTTTGATATCTTGAGGCAACTTAGGATAGATAAATCCCCTGGGCCCGACAAGATGTTCCAGAAATTGCTGGAGCCCTAGCAGAGATATTTGAAACATCCTTAGCCACCGGTGAAGTTCCTGAGGATTGGAGGATAGCTAATGTTCTGTTCTTTAAGAATAGCCAGCAAATCATAGGCTGGTGAGTCTGACATCAGTAGTGGGAAAGTTATTGGACTGTATTCTAATGGACCAGATACATAAGCATTTGGATAGACAGGGACTGATTAGGGATAGTTAACATGGCTTCATGCGCAGTAAATCCTGTCTAACCAATCTTATAGAGTTTTTCAAGTTGACAAAGGAAAGGCTGTGGATGTTGTCTACATGGACTTTAGCAATGCCTTTGACAAGGTCAAAGATGAGGTAGTATATTGGATTAGACATTAGGTTTGAGGAAGAAGCCAGAGAGTGGTAGTAGATGGTTGCTTCTCCGATGGGAGGCCTGTAACTGTGACTAATGGTGCACTGCAGAGATCAGTGTTGGGCCCATTGTTGTTTGTCATCTATATCAATGATCTGGATGATAGTGCGGTAAACTGGATCAGCAAATTTACAGATGACACCAAGACAGGGGGTGTAGTGAACAGCGAGGAAGACTATCAAAGCTTGCAGCAGGATCTGGACTACCTGGAAAAATGGGCTGGAAAATGGCAAAAGGAATTAAATGCAGATGAGTCTGAGATGCTGCACTTTGGGAGGACTAACCTTGGCAGGTCTTACTCAGTGAGTGTTAGGGCACTGAACAGAGTGGAAGAACTGAGGTATCTGGAAACACAGCTCCATAATTCTTTGAAAGTGGTGTCAAGAAACTATTTTATGTAGATAGGGTTGTAAAGAAAGCTTTTGGCATACTGGTCTTCATAAATCAATGTACTGAGCACAGCAGTTCAGATGTCATGTTGAAATTTGTTTATGACGTCGGTGAAACCTAATTTGGGGTATTGTGTGCCGTTTTGGTCGACTACCTAGAGGAAAGATAGGATTGAAAGAGTATAGAGAAAATTTATAAAGATGTTGTCAGGACTTTAAGGCCTGAGTTATAGGGAAAGGTTGAATAGGTTAGGACCTTATTCCATAGAACATAGAAGATTGAGGGGAGATTTGACAGAGGCTACAGAACGATGAGGGATATAGGTAGGATTAATGCAAACAGGCTTTTTCCACTTAGGTTGGGTGACACTACAACTAGAGGTCACGGGTTAAGGGTGAAAAGTGAAACGTTTAAGGGGAACATGAGGGAGAACTTCTTCGTTCAGAAGGGTGCTGAGAGTGTGGAATAAGCTGCCAGTACTGGTGGTGGATGTAGGGTCGAATTCAACGTTTAAGAGAAATCTGGATAGGTACACGGATGGGAGGGGTATGGAGGGCCACGGTCCGAGTGCAGGTCAATGGGATGGCAGGTTAATGGTTCAGCACAGACTAGATGGGACAAAGGGCCTGTTTCTGTGCTGTAGTGCTCTATGACTCTATAAACAGTAGCAGACAGTGACAGTGGCAATTTTGACAGAGAAATATTTCAAACAATTTGATGGAGTTTACATGTCAGGATCACTTGGCGTATTTGAAATATGAGGCAGGAAGTGTATCTTGCTAAAATGGCACTAATCTTGCAGACTATTAGCACTGTTGTATTTACACATGCCTTCCGGTCGGTTGGTGGAGGCTAAATCAGCAACATCGACAACTCTCAACTCTTAACTTGAGCCTAAATCCAAGTTGAAAAACATATACCACATATTTTTAGCACCTGATCAATGCTGATCAATACTGAACAGAACCTTAATCACCATTATTGGATCCCAAGGAACTGGCTGGACTCACAGAGCTTTCCTGGGTCTTCCCATTGTACTGCACTCTGACAAAGGGATCCGAGGCTCCATTCAGATCCTTCCGGGCCAGGTCTCTGAAAAGAAGGACAAAAGTTAACTTGGACTTATGTAGTGCCTTTTGCATGTGCAGATCATTTTCAGAGCAGTTCACAGACATGTTTTAATGACCATCGTCATAGCTGGGACCTTGAATGCATTTTAATTATTAAATGATAACCACAATAGAAACAAACATAAAGTCATCTTAAAAAGCTTAAAATATGAATAGTTTTAATTGATCACTGACAACATTGATAAATATGTGTCTTGCTCGCACAAGTCACAAAATGAAATGCATAGTGTGTCCCTGACATGGACCACACAACTGACTCAGGACCACTATGACAGAACTAAATTGCCCAGTTACATGGAGAGGGCAAAAGGCCAATGTGCATTTCTTCCATTGTGCTTCCACAATGTCCCAGGACATCTGAGGCATGGAGGAGTGTTCAGAATGCGGTGGAGAACTAGGATGGAGAAGTAATGGCTAAATAATGCAACTTCTCCGTGTGATCCAGATTTTAAAATAATTCATTGCAATTCGATGTTGCAATAGCTGTGCAAGTTCCAAATGTTTTCGACCATAAGACACAGGAGCAGAATTAACCACTCAGCCCATCGAGTCTGCTCTGCCATTCAACCTTCCGATCCTGTTTTTCACCGTTCAGCTCCACTCCCCGGCCTTCTCCCCGTAACCTTCAATGCCATGTCCAATCAAGAGCCTATCAAGCTCTGCCTTAACGCACCCAATGACCTGGCCTCCCCGGCAGCCAGTGGTAATAAATTCCACAAATTCACACTGAGTCCACAGAGATGGATTACTCTAATCCCATCAGTCTATTCACCCTCTCCATATTTCCCCAGACTTCTGCAACTCTCCTTCACATGTCCACCAACTCCCATCCTATTCCTAATTGCACTACTATATGGTAATTTGCAGTAACAAGCACTTTGGGATGCGGGAGGAAACCAGGGCATCTAAAGAAATCCACACAACTGCAGGGAGAATGTGCAAACTCCACATAGATAGCAGTGAAGGTCAGGACTGAATCTAGGCTGCTGAAGCCTTGAGGGGTCAGTACTAATTCTTGCACCACCACTGACTGGAGACATTTTGCATCCTGACTCATAACCTGAGTCTGTCTGAGTCTGTGGTGGCCAGTGCTATCATGTTTGCTGTTGTGTGCTGGGGCAGCAGGCTGAGGGTAGCAGACACCAACAGAATCAACAAACTCATTCGTAAGGCCAGTGATGTTGTGGGGGTGGAACTGGACTCTCTGACGGTGGTGTCTGAAAAGAGGACGCTGTCCAAGTTGCATGCCATCTTGGACAACGTCTCCCATCCAATCCATAATGTACTGGTTAGGCACAGGAGTACGTTCAGCCAGAGACTCATTCCACCGAGATGCAACACTGAGCGTCATAGGAAGTCATTCCTGCCTGTGGCCATCAAACTTTACAACTCCTCCCTCGGAGTGTCAGACACCCTGAGCCAATAGGCTGGTCCTGGACTTATTTCCACTTGGCATAATAAACTTATTATTTAATTATTTATGGTTTTATATTGCTATATTTCTGCACTATTCTTGGTTGGTGCGACTGTAACGAAACCCAATTTCCCTCGGGATCAATAAAGTATGTCTGTCTGTCTAACCAGTGCTTGATGTGATTTTGCAAGAGATGGGATGATGGATTTTTTTCCACAATGCCCAACTCATTGTGATTCTGGCAGCAGAAGGAGCAGCGTAGCCCATTCTTCATATATTCTTTCAGAGGTACAGTTCACTAGTTTCAACAGTACCTCTTAAAAACAGTCAGGTAGAGAAATGTCTTTCTGCCTGCATGTGAAACAGGGACACCTCTTTTTCCCTTATTAGGGAGAGAGAGAGCCTGTGGTGTGTCGAGTTACTGGGTGAGCGAGTAGTCTTTGGGGTACTTCAAGTCTGTATATTTATTGATGCTTTGCTGCATGCTTGAGTGCTTGGTGGGGGGGGGTGCCGATGTTTTTTTGCTGGTGGGGGAGGGGGTCATTACTTTGCCTCTGCTTGTGCGTGGGAGGGGGAGCTGAGGGGCGCTTTGGAGTTCTAACATTTAACTGTCATTCATTCTTTGTGGCACACCTCTGTTTTCATGGACGTTTGCGAAGAAAAAGAATTTCAGTATGTATATTGTATACATTTCTCTTACATTAAATGTACCTATTGACCTATTGAGGAATCATCCATTCCAAAAAAGACTTATGCTGGGAAGGGGTTGTGGGTTTGGGAATTTACAGGAAAAGACCTCCAGGGTGATGAGGAAGGATTAGGGATCAGAACAGGTCAGCTACGGAAATCAGCCAACATCAGTTTTGGAGATGCAAGAAACTGAAGATGCTGGAATCTGGAGCAACAAGTAAAATGTTGGAGGAAGTCCAAATGAAAGGGCTCAGTCTGAAACATCAACTGTCCATTTTCCACCGCAAATTCTTCCTGACACACTGGGTTCCTCCAGCAGCTTGGCAGCTGCTCCCGGACATTCCTGCATTGGGAGGCTGGAAATAGTGGAGCGCCTCAGGGTTGGTGAGGGAACTCAAGCTGTTTTAAGGTCCGTGTTAGCAAGTTGAATAAAATCTTGGTGGCAGTGTGAGTAGTGAGGAGGCTGCAGAGCTGATCCATGGAGATCTAGACAGGGTAAGTAAATGGGCAAGGACAGGGCTGTTTAATATGATATGGAATCATGATTTATTCTAATTAGACAAAGAAAAACAGTGTAATTTTTAGATGGCAAGAGATAGGAACTCTTGATATTGAGCGGAACCTGGGTAGATACAACAAGCATTTATAAGTACAATGTGTATGTTATCAATGGGGTTTGAATTTCAAAGTAGCAACCTCTTACTGCAATTAAATATGTCCCTGGTCAGACCACACCTGGAAGCTTGAACAGATCTGATCTTCTTAGAAACACAAGGGATTCTACAGCTGCTGGAAATCCAGAGCAGCACACACAAAGAGCTAGAGGAACTCAGCAGTTCAGGCAACGTCTTTGGAAATGAATAAACAGCCGACATTTGGGGCTGAGACCCTTCATCAGGACTGAAAAGGAAAGGGGAAGATGTCAAAATAAAAGAAAAGTGAGGGGAAGGGAAGGAGAACAAGATTAAAGGTGATAGATGAAGCCAGGTGGGTGGAGGAGGGCAGATGAAGTAAGAAGCTAGGAGGTGACAGGTAAAAAAGGTAAAGGGTTGGAGAAGAAGGAATTTGATAGGAGAGGAGACTGGACTATGGGAGAAAGGGAAGGAGGAGGGGCAGCAGGGGGAGGTGATAGCCAGGTGAGGGGAAGAGGTAACAGGCCAGAAATGGCAATAGAAGAAGAGGGAAGGTGGAGGGAAAAATATAATTTACAGAAAGGAGAAATCAATGTTCATGCTATCAGGTTGGAGGCTATCCAGACAGAATATGAGGAGTTGCTGCTCCACTCTGAGAGTGGCCTCATCATGGCAGAAGAGGACTGACTCCTAATGCTCCCAAAGAAGCCTCCTCTACACTGGTGAAACCTGACTTAAATTGGGGGACCGCTTTGTCGAGCACCTCTGCGCATCCACAAAAAGCAGAATTTCCTGGTGGCCAACCATTTAATTTCCTATCCCATTTCTTTTCAGAAATGTCATTCCATGGCCTCTTCTTCTGCCACGATGAGGCCACTCTCAAGGGTCGCTATAACAATCTGAGAAATTTAGTTCTCAATACCCATCTCACTTAGCTGTCTTTATATTTGGTCTCCAGGACCGTTCCATCACTGGCCTCAAGGAACAGCACCTCATGTAAATAATGTACAAATAAACTTAAATAAATAGATTTAAATAAACGTATAAATTAGGTCAAATCCTATTCTAATGGTCATGCTACCATGGTAGATTATTGACACTTCTTCCAGAGCATTCCCCTTTGCTGAGCTAAAGAAGACTGGCTGTCAATGCCTGGGCATCTCAGCACAGAGTCAGTGCATTTGGAGTTGAAGATTTTCCTGCTAAGCTACCTAGAAAGTCCTTTACACAACTCCCACAGAAACCAGGCTGTGCTATTAAAAATTGGTATAATCTTGGATTGAGCATTTTTTTCAATCAATTCTGGGTGTCTTGGCACCTCTTGGGAAATTTGGTTGTTGATTTTTTGGTTGCATTTTTTTGGTCATTTTCTCATTTTTTTTTCTTTAGTGCAAGTGCTTCAAGTGATATTATAATAGTACCATGCCCAAAACACACAGGCAGTGAGATTTTCAATCTCATTGAGCTGGAAACAACAGATTTCTTATTAACTCTCAAAACATCTGTGTTTTACTAATGCTGTTTCCCCTGAAAATGTCTTCTTTATAGGCCCAATGCTCAGACTACTCTCTTTATGCGCCCTCAGATCTGTGATCTCCTGCAAGCACACAGTCAGCCTCCAATGTGTGCCTGGACGATTTTTCCCAATGGAGATCAGGGTCGATGTCACTCCCAGTCTCCTGTCTTCAGGATCATTCCAGGCTGATGTTGCTGACCCTGGTCTCGCCCCTCAGTTCTCCCAATGTACACTGTAACATTAGGGAGATCATCCAGACCTATTTACTCAACGGACAGGAATAGATGGTACAAACCTTCGCAAAGTGCAGGCATTCATGGACTCCTATCCTTACAGAGACCTCCCTGGTTGCATCTGCATTAAAATACGCTGAAATAATGCAGATTGGCAAAAATCTAAGCTGCATTATTCTTTTAGGCATTAATGGGACCTTCTGACTTAAGGGTAAGACTGCAGCTGAAACCTACTGAAGCTGCAGTTTCCAGGTAAAGACCTCAGCCTCAGTGATGCATCTCTACAGTTAACTCGTCTCGGGCATCCAGTCAGAGACAGGTATCAATTTTAACCAATATTTCGATGACGAACTCTGCCATCTTCATCAAGGATGATGCCTGGGCATGTCTAGTCCAGTGGTATTTATTACCCCATTGTCTATCCCTCCTGATTGGCTAGTTCTCATCCAATCAGGTTTCCACTGTTCCAGCTTGTTTACAACCAAATTCCAGTTCTTACTTAGAGCGAGACCTTCATCTTTGTTAAAATTCCTTTCCACTATTTTTATTTCAATGGCTTCCTTCACCAGGTAGTCCCAAAAAACCATTGCCAAGGCACAGTAGTTTTGTGCCGTTGAATTCAAGTCTATGGCCATTGTAAATGTAGTGTTCTGCACCCAACGACTTCTCCAGGTAACCCAAACAGATACACTTCCTGTGCTCCTTGAAGCCAATTTCCACCATTCCACCATCCAATAAAAGCTGCTGTACGTTCCCAGGGAATCCTGTAAACACCGGCCGTCCTTAGTCCCAGGTCATCTTTGACCCGCATAAGCTGCGATTTGAACTTCCTTAGGGCTTATGGATAGTATTAATTCAATATTTTTTCAGGATCCTGGCAATCCTTCCAGAAACCGTGGACATATCAGGAAGACAGACAGAAGTTACGGATCCCTCCTCGTTGTTGGGTTTCCTGTTTTATTTCCGTCGGCCCTTTTAAGGGCCTGATTGATTTCCTTCACCTTGTAGCCATTCTGTAGGAAAGTCGTGGAGATTCTCCAGGTGCAAAATTGCTTTCACACAGTTAATCAAAGTATAAAGAACCACTCTAAGTTGGGAGGCGTGATGGTGGCTGTTATTGTTGAGGTATAAGTCCACATGAGTGGGTAAATAGAGGAAGTACGATAATGTAAGCGTATGTTCAAAAAGGTCAATGGCACCCTTATCAAATCTTGATCGCCAAAGGACCAAACTGTCCTTAATAGAAACATTACAAAAGGAGAGTGACTGGCCCTCCAGGCACTATGACGAAACCCAGCCATCGTGATTTTACCAGCGGACAAAGGAAATGCGATGCTCCTGATGTCCTCGAAGGAATACCACAGCAAAGTCCAACAGATGTTGGACAATCCTGCCCACAGAGTTCTACAGTGGGATCCCACCAATTCGATTGTCAGGATGACCTCGGCTTTACTGAAGAAATCCAAACTACCGGCAGACATATGCAAGACACTTCTTCCTCAGGCACCAGTACCACCAAGACTTTATGGGCTCCCTAAGATACGCGAGGAGGATTTCCCCTGAGGCCTATCATCAGCGGGATAGATTCTCCAAGCTACTACCTCGCTAAGCTTATAACAGCCATACTGTCTCCTTTTGTTAGGGGCTGTGAGCATCACATTACAAATTCGACTGACTTTGTAAAAGCAATAACCAACATCCAGCTGACCCTGAAGGACATGAGAGTCAGTTTTGGCATGGTGTCCATGCTCATGAGTTCCCACTAAGGACAGCTTGGTCCTCCAGCGATCAAGGTTTGATAAGAGTACCGTTGACCTTTTTTGAAGACACCTTTACATTGATGTACTTTCTCTATAAGGAGAACTCCCATGAACAAACGTTCAGAGTGGCCGTGGGATCACCCTTGTCGACAGCTACTGCTAATTTCCACATGGAGGACTTTGAGGAGAGGGCTCTGAGTTCATCGCCCTTACACTCCAAGTGCTTCTTTCAGATACACCAATGACACCTTCATAGTGTGGCCTCATGGACGCCAGGCACTCCATCAGTTCCACAACTATCTGAGCAGTATAGATCCCAACATTCAATTTATGGCAGAGATGGAGAAGAATGGTTCCCTCCCATTCCCTCCCATTTCTAAATGACAGAAACCGGACGGTAGTCTCGGACATGGCATCTATCGGAAACCCACTAACGTGGATATATACCTCAACAATAAGAGCCACCATCATGCCTCCCAAAGTGGAGTGTTTTTTTTCTACTTTGATTAACTGTGTGAAAGTGATTTAGGATCCAGAGAGTCTCCACAGGGAAGTAAGACAATTATGCATAACGTTCCTACAGAATAGCTAAAAGGTGAAGGAAATCAATTGGGCTGATGGAAAAACCAGGAAACCTAACAATAAGGAGGAACCTGCTACTCCTGCCTATTTTCCTTATATTTCCACAGTTTCAGGAAGGATTGCCAGGATCCTGAAGAAATACCGGATGAATACCATTCACAAACCTGTAAGGAAGCTCAAATCACAGCTTATGTGGGCCAAAGATAATCTGGGACTCAGGTCGGCTGGCGTTTACAGGATTCCCAGAGCAGCATATATCAGCCAAACGGCATGCACGGTGGAAACCCGCATTAAGGAGCACAGGAGGTGTATTCATTTGGGGTACCTGGAGAAATCGGTTTAGCAGGACATAGCGTTCACAATGGCCGTTGGATTGACTTCAACAGCACACAGCTAATATGCCATTCCAAGAGCTTTTGGGACCGACTGGTAAAGGAAGCCATTGAAATAAAACTAGAGGAAAAGAATTCTAACAAAGACGAAGGTCTCGCTCTAAGTTAGAACCGGAATTCAATTGCAAGCAAGGAGGGACAGTGAAAACCTGATTGGATGAGGATCAACTAATCAGGAGGGACAGATGATGGGGGGGGTTTAAATACCACCAGACCAGACATCATCCCTGAGGAAGATGCCAGAGTTTGACATCGCAATGTCGGTTAAAATCAATATCTGGAAGCCCAAAAGGAGTTTATTTGTCATATATGCCGGGAAAGCACTAGATCTCTACAGTTACTCTTTTCTGTCTTTCACCGTAGCACCGAACAGAGAAGGTAATGGAAGGGCAGCTTCCTTGCATGGCATCTTCTGGGAATACTTCCTTTTCCTTCTCAGCACAGCAGCTCTATGAGGGCCACTTTCTCGAGATCAGACTTTTCTCAGATTCTGACTGATGAGTAAGTTTGGCAGACACCATTAAACGTTAGGCCTCTGTGAAAAGAGTATATCCACTAGGCACTATGGGCACTGTTGCTGTATGCTGTGTCAGGGCTTCAGGCAGCTGTTTAGCAATGTGAGGGCCAGCCCTTGCTCTGATGCTCCCACTGCTCTATCCAATTGCGCTTCTTTCACCAACAACTGCCTGCCTTCAGTGTTCTGTTTGTCTCTGCAGATGTAATTTATTCAATCAGTCCCTCACTTCCTCATTCATCCTTCTGAAGATGTTCGTTAGCTCCAGTTCTGTTGTTCCCCAGTTGTCCAGCTCTCCCCCTCAGAGCCTCAGTGTATTTGCTTTGCATCATTGAGTAGGTAAGGAGCTAGAGTTGGCCTTCCTTGCAAGCTTACACTTGGGAACTGTATCTCTTGTTGCTCAGTACTGCAGCTTAACATAGAGTAGAGTAGCATGCTGTAAGGTTTTACTGCTAATGTAATAGCCTCTCTGTAATGTTTTCATTGCTAATGTAAAGGTTTTTCTGTAGCAGCAATGTTTGGGTTATGACTGGAGATAACAGGGGCTTTGGAATGTGTGTCATCCAGTGAGAGGCATGTTTCTTCCTTGTCGGGCTAAGAGAAGGGATTCATGACCTTTGTTGGTGAGAGATGAAGAGGGAAGATGTGAATGGAGAGAGTTGGTAGACCAGGCAGAGTGGGTGTGGAGCGAGAGTCTGAGGGTCCGCAACCCTCGGAGGAGGTCGACAGGGAACGAATGGACGGAAACGTGAGCTCCAACGTGCAGATTAGACTGTTTAATTAAAATGGGCCCTAGTTCTTCTTATTTTCTTTGCTAACCCTATAGTCAGATTAAGATTTATAAAGTTCAATCATTTAATTGCACATGGTGTACTGTCTGACATTTTGCCGTTCGGATTTGTAACCGGGCAACACATCACACAGCATAGACACAAACGAGATTTCTCAGTTTGGCTGGGCCGGAAGCTGTCTTCCCCAATATGAACACATGCCGGCCAAACCTGAGGGTTACACCAGTTTCTTGAGATGTGATTTCTGACAGTCAGGTAGGTTTACCAGTTTGTGATCTGGTGCTTAGTCTGCACCTGATGAATTACTCTATTGCAGGGCAGGAATGCAAAAAACCAACTGGCTCATCAATGTTGTAAAAGGATGGTCCGCCTTTATCTGATCCGAGCTGATCTCTGATTTCTCTGATCAACACCGTGTAGTTCGAGTCTGAAACCTCCGAGATGGGCCAGTGAGTCAGCCAGGTGTGAAGCAATTACTTCAGGAGACGCAACAGTTCTCGGGGCTAACTATTGAGCAATAAAAGCAGTCTATCCTGAGGACAGAAAACAACAACTTAGTTATTGCTTCATTGTGCAATATCAGTGCCTCTCTAGTGAGACAAGGGACTACTTTGAACCGCAGTTCCTATGGATACACTCACTTTTTAAACCATCATCAGATGCTGAGTGGAGTTGCAGTCAGTAATCATTGTGGATAGTTTCTCACATGGGATGATTGTGTAATGAGCAGTTGTTATTGTTGGCAGAGAATACTTCAATTCTATTGTACCCTTTCAATTAGAAGTTAGGCCATAAGACATTACACATAGGAGCAGAGTAGGCCATTTGGCCCATCGGCTCTGCTTCGCCATTTTACTATGCTTGATCCATTTCCCTCTTAACTCTATTTGCCTGCCCTCCCCACACAACCTTTCACACCCTGAGTAATCAAGAACCTATCAACCTCCACAGCCTCCTGTGGCAATGAATTCCACACACTCACCACCCTCGTCTCGGTTATAAATGGACGTCCCTCAATTCTGAAGTTGTGCCCTCTAGTCATACTCCCTCATTATTGGAAACACTATATAGGCTTTCAATTTTTGATAGGTTTCAATGAGATCACCCCCCATTTTATAAGTTGCAGCACATACAAATGATAAACCTTTCATTCTCGGAATTATTTTCGTGAACCTCCTTTGAACCTTCCCCAATATCAGCCCATCCTTTCTTCGAAAAGGGGTCCAAAAATGTTCAGAATACTCCAAGTGAGGCCTCAGCGGAGCCTTAAAAACCTCAGCATTACATCCTTTTATTTATATTCCAGTTCTCTTGAAATGAATGCCAACATTACATTTGCCTTCCTCACCACTGACTTAACCAGCAAGTTAACCTTAAGGGAATCCTGCATGAGGACTCCCATGTCTCTTTGCATCTTGGATATTTTAATTTTCTCCTGGTTTAGAAAATAATGTATGCTTTTATTCTCTCTACCAAAGTGCATGAGCCAATGCCTCCCAACATTGTACTCCATCTGCAGTAACACAGACAAAATGCTGGAGGAACTCAGCAGGTCAGGCAACACTGATGGAAATGAATAGACAGTCAATGATTTGGGTCCAGACCTTTCTTCAGGACTGAGAAGGAAGGAGGAAGATGCTAGATAAAAAGGCTGGGGGGGGGGGGGGGGGAAGGGGGCTCTCTGGAAGGTGATAGCTGAAGTCAGGTGGGAGGGAAAGGTAAACGGCTGGAGAAAAAGGAACCTGACAGAGTGAATAAGAGGAGAAAGGGAAGGAGGAGGGGACCGAAGGGGAAGTAATAGGCAGGTGAGAAGAGGTAGAAGGTCACTTTTTTGCCCGTTCTCCTAATCTATCTAAGTCCTTCTGCAGCCTCATCGCTTCCTCAACACTAACCTGCCCTTCTACCTATCTTTGTACCACCTGCAAACTTGGGCACAAAGAAATCAATTCCGTCAGCCAAATTTTCCTGACATACAATGTGAAAAAAGGGGTCTCAACACTGACCCTGCAGAACACCACACATCGCTGGTAGCCAATCAGAAAAGACTACCTTTATTTCCACCCTTTGCCTCCTGCCGATCAGCCAATGCTCTATCCAAACACGAGGAAATCTGCAGATGCTGGGAATTCAAGCAACACACACAAAATGCTGGTTGAACGCAGCAGGCCAGGCAGCATCTAAATGCTCTATCCATGCTAGTATCTTTCCTGTAATACCACGGACTCTTATCTTGCTAAGCAGCCTCATGTGCGGCACCCTGTCAAAGGGCTTCTGAAAATACAAGTACACAACATCCACCGATTCTCCTACGTGTATCCTACTTGTTATTTCCTCAAGGAATTCCAACAGATTTGTCAGGTAACTTACTCAGGATGAACTTACTCAGTTCATCCGCCATTTCCTTGTCCCCCATTATTACCTCTCCACTTCACTTTTCAGTGGTCCATTAGTTACTCTCACTTCTCTTTTACTGTACATATCTGAAAAACTTTTGGTATCCTCTTTGATATTATTGGCCAACTTATCTTCATATTTCATCTTTTCTTATGGCTTTTTTTGTTGCTTTCTGCTGGATTTTTTTATCTTCTCATTATTCTTGCTCTATTATATGCCCTCTCTTTTGCTTTTATGTCGGCTTTGACTTCCCTTGTCTGCCATGGTTGTGTCATCCTGCTTCCTTGGGATGCATCTATCCTGTGCCTTTCAGATTGCTTCTATAAGCTCCAGCCACTGAAACTCTGCCATCGTCCCTGATAGTATCCCCTTCCAATTAACTTTGGCCGTTTTGTCTCTCATGCCTCTGTAACTCCCTTTGCTTGATGGTAATACTGATACATTTGACTTTAGCTTCTTCCTCTCAAGTTGCAGGGTGAATTCTATCATGATCACAGACTCCTAAGGGTTCCTTTACCTTAAGCTCCCTGCTTATTGAGATCCCCAGGAGTATCGTAACATTGTCCTTTAGAGATGCATTTTGTATTTACTGTTGTTATTTGTAGCCCACGTCCTGTGTACTGTTTGGAGGCCCGTATATAACTCACATCAGATTATTTTTACCCTTGCAGTTCCTTAACTCTATCCACAATGATTGTACATCACCTGATCCAATGTCACCTCTTTCTAAGCATTCAATTTTATTTTTTACTAACTGAACCACCTCAACCCCTCTCCCTACCTGCCTGTCCTTTTGATATACCGTGTATCCTTGGGATGTTAAAGCTCCCAACTATAATCTTCATACAGTTGGAAGCTTAACACCCAAGGATACATATTGTTGTTTGATTAATTGTGTTTATTTTAGCACTAAATCACTGATACAATTTCTTTTAATTAATTCAAACAATTGGATAATAATCAATAGTGGACAAGCACAGACTATCACTTAAATCCTTTCTTTGTTTCTCCCACCCTCCCCCTGTGCCCCTCCAGTGCTGAAACTTAGCAACAAGCCTCTTCAGGTCATAATTGCATCAGGGAGGACGCCCTAACACTGCCGTCCTCCTCCCATCATGGAGGCATCTATTCCTTCAGCAGCAATGTTCCCCTGTAGCTGGCAGCATTGCTTCTTTAAGTTCTTTAAAGGCTGTCAAGTTCACCCCTGCAAAGCAGGTGAAAGAATGTGTAGCACATTGAACACATTGTGCTGAAAATGAAGAGTGTTTCATTATGCAAGGAAACCCGATAATGTTATTCTCTACATCTCAATTGAAGAATTTGTTCTTTTCATACTAATAAAAGCTTGTAACCCAATTTCTTGTCCAAAGTGCCTGAGACACATCTGCGAATGAGAATTATTTCTTATTACCAAATAGGACCTTGATATGACCGTGTGGGTTTCCTCCGGGTGCTCCAGTTTCCTACCACAGTCCAAAGATGTACGGGTTGGTAATTGTAAATTGTCCCATGATTAGGCTAGGATTAAATCAGGGGGATGCTGGGCGGTGTGGCTCAAAGGGCCAGAAGGGCCTATTCCAAGCTGCATCTCAATAAATAAATAAATGTGTAAAATTGGGGATTAGTAGCCATTTATTGAAGTGACATAATTTCTGTAATCTTCAGCCAATCCACCCATAGGGTTAATAAGACAAGTGATTAGTATTTTATATAACTGCTCAGAGTGACAATACTTACCAATTCCCCCAGCTGCAGCAGTTATGCTAATGACACACACGTCATTATTCATGGTAAATATGATATGAACAATACATTATTATTTATCTACATGAAGTATGAGCTGCGTAGGTGTTTCTTGCTCCTTATTTCTCTCTGGCTGAATATGTGAGCACTTATATCTCTTTAGGGTAAACGGATAATGGATTCTCATTCTCTCTGTCTCTGAGGTAAATGTGTGGGGACTTCTCACACTCTCTCCGGAGACTTTCTCTCTATCTGGGGTAAATTTATAGAGGAGTGGTTCTCTCTCTCTCCCCTTTCCACTTCCCCCTCTCTTTCCTCTCTTTTGCTCCCCCTCTCTTTCCTACCTCTCTCTTCCCCTTCCCCTTCTTCCTCTATCCCCCTCTCACCCACTCCCTCCCACCTCTCTTCCACTCCCTCCAAGCACCCTCACCCACTCCCTCTCCCCTCTTTCCCAAACCCCAGGCAATTTAATATGTTTAAATGATGTCAGGACTGGCAGACGCCCCTGACCTCTCAAACTGTGTGTTGTAGCTGTGTCTAACAATCCTTTCTTTGTGCAACGTGTCATGACTCCCAGGGCTTATCCTGTACCATCAGGTGCCCATAATTAACAGCCCAGAGTCTGTCAGCCCTTGTGTTGTGATTGACAATCTCAGCATCCAATTAATTCCCAAACAGATATTTCCTACAACTCAGTATGCGGTGCCGTAACACTGTTTACATTCCCGATAATAATATTTCCCATTTTGTGGGAGGGTGGTGTACAGAACTACCTCTGCTCGAGGTGGGCGGCGGATGAGTGGGAGGAAAGTAGTGAATTTCGTTTATCAAAGCAGGAGGATAAGTGGTCTTTGAATTTCAAAGGAGAGCTTGAAAACTAATTCTACCGAACAAAATACTAATGATAACTTCTCTAGATTATGACAAATGTTCCTGGAAATAAGATGACATGGTGACTTTTTAATATATGCCATGAAAATGAAAATGGGTTTTACCCGAGTAGAATCACTTGCATTTCTAGGATACACCTCACCATTCTAGAAATGTATGTAGATCAAAACATAGGGTGAAATGCATCATTGCCTTAAACAACTAACACACCTGAGGGTGTGCTCCCATAATGCTCAGCAGAACACAATAAGTGATGAAACAACAGCAAAGCAAGCCCTGTTCGTACCACACACCCAGTCACGTACACACACAGTCCTCCTACCCCAGCACAGGCTGTCTTCGGCCTCCAGCGGGCTCACAGATATCTGCAGACTCAGTTTCTGGCCTACAGGCCTCGACTTCTGGACTTCCAATTCAACCTTCAGGCCTCAGTGCTTGGCACCATCTCCAGAACCCACTGATCACCAAACATTAGGTCTTGAACTCCGGATTTGCTGAGGATGGGACACCTCGAATACTAGGCCTCGAACTCTGGTCTCACTGATGCCTATACCCGGGTGGGGTGGGGGGGGGGGGAGGTCATTGGATCTAATTTCTCCTGTCTGCTTGGAACTCAGACTCTGGAACCCGCTGACAACTCACTGACCCTGGGGGGGAGTGCCCACTAGCTCTCACCCACAGTGCTCTGCAGGCCAGACATCTGGTATCTGACCATGGGTGTCCCAATTCTGCGTCTCTGGCCTTGGAATGTGAAGCGGAGACCTGCCCATTAATTCCCTCACATTATAACCATATAACCATAAAACAATTACAGCACGGAAACAGGCCATGTCGGCCCTTCTAGTCTGTGCCGAATGGTTACTCTCACCTAGTCCCACTGGCCCGCACTCAGCCCATAACCTACCAAGAGAGAGCGAAAAGCTTGTTTTGCATACCGTCCATACAGATCAAATCATTATGACCTTTCCTAGAAACGTCTCCCCAGGTTTCGGATTTCCATGGCAATGCATTCCAGGTGATCAGAATCAGGTTTAATATCACCGGCATATGTCGTGGAACTTGTTGTCTTTGCAGGAGCATTACATAATAACAGAAAAAAAGCACTAATTACAGGTATAAAGTCAAGTCAAGTCAACTTTTATTGTCATTTCGACCATAACTGCTGGTACAGTGCAGAGTAAAAATGAGACAACGTTTTTCAGGACCATGGTGTTACATGACACAGTACAAAAACCTAGACTGAACTATGTAATAAAAAAAACACAGAGAAAGCTACACTAGACTACAGACCTACCCAGGACTGCATAAAGTGCACAAAAACAGTGCAGGCATTACAATAAATAATAAACAGGACAGTAGGACAAGGTGTCAGTCCAGGCTTCGGGTACTGAGGAGTCTGATAGTTTGGGGGAAAAAACTGTTACGTAGTCTGGTCGTGATATATAAATATAAATAAAATAGTTAAATTAAATAAGTAGTACAAAAATAGAAATAAAAATGTAGTGAGGTAGTGTTCACGGGTTCAATGTCCATTCAGAAATCGGATGGCAGAGGGGAAGAAGCTGTTCCTGAATCGCTGAGTGTGTGCCTTCAGGTTTCTGTACCTCCTCCCTGATGCTAGCGATGAGAGTAAGGCATGTCCTGGGTGGTGGGGGTCCTTAATGATGGACTCCACCTTCTTGAGGCATCATTCCTTGAAGATGTTCTGGATGCTACGGATGCTAGTGCTCATGATGGAGCTGACTAAGTTTCCAACTCTCAGCAGCTTATTTTGATCCTGTGCAGTATCAATCCCCTCCCTCCCTCCCCCCATATCAGATGGTAATTCAGTCAGTTAGAATGCTCTATGTTGTACATCTATAGAAATCTGGAAGTGCCTTTGGTGTCATGACAAATCTTCTCAAACTCCTAATGAAATATTTCCGCTGCCATGCCTCTTTGTATCTGCATTAATATTGCCCCTGACCTGTGTCATGCTGCATGAAGATGGTAACTGATGCTCTGAACTTTAGGAAAAAGGGCCTTCCATGCCAGACCATACTCTTATGGGGCTTCATGTTCTCACCTAAAACCCAGAGCTCTTCACAAACCACAGGGGTTACTTCTCCCTCAGCATTTCAACACCAGCTTCCCAAATAACACCAGTGACTCATTCACTTTGAGCTTTTCCAGCCCCTAATCCTAACCTTTTTGCCAGGCATATTGCAGGGCTGATACTGGGGGAATAATAACTACCCTGTTCTTCCCCATCCCATCAACTCTCCTGAGAGTCACTACAGTGAAAATCATCAGAGCACTGTGAACAATGGAAAATGTTGTCAGCCATCTATCCTGGTCCAGGGGACAGGCAACAGCACATGCCAACCTGATCTTTATACTTAGTTCAAAGTTCAAAGTAAATTTTATTATCAAAGTACATATATGTCACCATATCCAACCCTGAGATTCATTTTCCTGCAGGCATACTCAGCAAATCTAGAGAATAGTAATTGTATCAGGATCAGTGAAAGATCAACCAGAGTGCAGAAGACAACAAACTGTGCAAATGCAAATATAAATAAATAGCAATAAAGAAAGAGAACATGAGATAACAAGGTAAAGCGTCCTTAAAGTGAGATCATTGGTTGTTGGAACATCTCAGCGATGGGGCAAGTGAGTGTAGTTATCCGCTTTTGTTCAAGAGTCTGATAGTTGAGGGGTAGAAGCTGTTCTTGAACTCGGTGGTGTGAGTCCTGAGGATTCTGTACCTTCTACCTGATGGCAGCAGCAAGAAAAGGGCACGGCCTGGGTGGTGAGGATCTTTGATGATGGATGCTGCTTTCCTCTGACACCATTTCACACTCAATTTTTGGGAGGGCTTTACCCATGATGTACTGGGCCAAATTCACTATCTTTTGTAGGATTTTTCCATTCAAAAGCATCCTCTGCTACATCCTACACAAAAGGAGTGCATAGCCCTTAAGGGCCCTTACTTACGGGAGTACATCGAAGAAGACCAAAGGGAGTGAAGAAAGAAAGGGAAGGAAGAATCGCTGATTTAGTAAGAACGACCACAACAATGAAGTCAATGAATTTCCAGGCAATGATACTGTTCCAGCATAGATTACAGTGTTACAACACATACATTCGGGTGGCATGGTAGCATAGTGGTTAGCACAGCGCTTTACAGTACGAGTGACCTGGGTTCAATTTCTGCTGTTGCCTGTGAGGAGTTTGTATATTTTTGCCATGACCTGGGTGCTCTGCCTTATCCTGCACCCGTTGGTAGGTTAATTGGTCATTGTAAATTGTCCTGTGATTAGACTAGGGTTAAATCGGGAGATTGCTGGGCTGTACCGGTTGAAGTGCTGAAAGGGCCGTATCTGTATCTCAATAAATAAATAAATAAAAATATCACAGAATACTACAGCACACAAAATACAGTCAGCCCTCCTTATCCACGGGGGGGTTGGTTCCGAGACCCCCTGCGGATACTAAAAAACACAGATGCTCAAGTCCCTTATTTAACCTGCCTCCATGAGGTGGACTTTAGGACCCAGCGGAACCCCGGACTTTATTTAACATGGCTCAGTGCGACAGACATTAGGACCCGGCGGCGCAGCTCTGAATCTGCAGTGTTTCTGTTCACGAAAGTAATCACGATCACGATTGAAAATAAGGTGGAAGTAATAAAGCGATTGGAAAGAGGTGAAACGCCATTGGTCATTGGAAAAGCATTAGGCTACAGTCGGTCAACGATCAGAACAATTTTAATGGAGCATGTGAAAGGCCCTGCCCCGATGAAAGCTACAATTATTACTAGGCAACGCAGTGGTTTAATTATTGAAATACATACATTTCTTAAGCATTTTATATGCATAGAAAGGTAAAATATATACTATATACAAAGACAAACGTTTGACTAACTGACACTAAATAATACCGGATGTACCTGTTCTGACATCAAATCCGACTTAAAGACGGACGCAGGAATGGAACTCATTCATAACCCGGGGACTGCCTGCATTTCTAGATTACTTATAATACCTAATACAATGTAAATGCTATGTAATTAATTGTTATACTGTATTGTTTAGCGAATAATGACAAGAAAAAATAGTCTGTACATGCTCAAACAAGGAGTGTTGGAGAGAAAACTTCCGGGTTTTCCCGATCCGCGGTTGGTTGAATCCACGCATGCGGAACCCGCGGATAAGGAGGGCCGACTATAACACACAGTCCACTGACACCAAATCAGATCTTATGAACAACAGTCTGTTTCACCTCCCTGAGCAGCTCCTGTTTACTCTCATGGAAATTTGTTCTCTTAATATTTTTCAGTTATTTTTGAATCTATTATCTCATCCTTATCAATTGTCGTTCCAACTTTGTAGTAATTGAAAATTTTAACACTGAATTTTAGTCAAGGAATTTAAAGCCATTTCCTCTTTTGTTGATATGGGTTTGAAGTTATGGAATCCAGTCATCCAAGTATAAATTTATAATCAACAGAATTTTGCTCTGAGTTGGAAGCATTAATGGTTTACATTTTTGGCTATCTATCATGTATCTGAAAATAACTAGGGGAGGGAGAGAAGGCTAACAAAATTCTGTCAGTCTCTTTTTTGAAACAGACAATTATCTTAGCACAAGAGAGGAGTCAAAAGAAACGGAAGTAGGGGTTGGCCACGTGCTCCAGCAGTAAATCAGAATGATCCAATTGACCTCGGTTCTACTTTTCTGTCTGACTGTCATGGTGATGATTCCTTCTGCAGCTTAAAGTCAGTCTTTCAGTACTCTGGCCCAGCTATTCTAGAGTGTTCCATGCTCTGAGTGAAAATTTGCTTCGTAATTTTCCTTTATACTGTCCTCCTCTCATCTTAACCCATGCCCTCTAATATTTGGCATTTCCACCCTGGGAAAAAGGCTATTTACCCTGTCAATGCCTTTCATAATCTTATAAACTATCAAGTCACCACTGACACTCCAGAAAATACAACCCACTCGTTTTGAGTGAGAGCTTCACACTACCAGAGGCAAGGTTGGAACCCCAAGGCAAAAGGCATCAAAGTCCCCACATTTGTACACCTTATCCCCGCAGAGACTATGGGATGGATGCTTTCCTGAAGTCCATGTAATCTGCATCCACTGACCGCCCTACCATCACTAAACACTTTCATCACCACTTCAAAAAGTCTGTGAGACATGGCCTTTCCTGCACAAAACCATGCTATCTGCAGTAAGTCCTCATTTTTCCAAATGCAAGTAAATTTTGTTCTTAAGAATCTTTTCTCCACCACTGATGGAAGGCTCACTATCCTAAAATTTCCAAGGCTATCCCGATTGCTTTACTTATACAAAGAACAACGTTGGCCATTCTCCACTTTTTTGGGACATTGTCTGTGGCGAGAGGATCGGAAGATCTCTGTCAAAGCCCTAGCGGATCTGCTGCCTTGAGGCAGAGCCAATAATGTAGGCCATTGACCTCTCATCAGAAACCTCAATCATTTCTCGTTTCACATGCTGAGTATTGTTGATATTTTTTATCCCATTCCGGATGCCGGATGGGATCTATCATAGTCAAGACTCTATTCTAGCCAACCCTATCCGGAACTGGTTTTAGCTATTCTGATCCAGAGATCCTGCCCCAGATATTCTAGTCAAACCTCTGTGCCGGTTTCCGAAGCCCTTATTCTGTCCCATCCTCTCTGGACTGAGCTCTGGCCTACCCACTCGTGCAGCTTGTAAAGTTCTTAGCTATGGACAAGATGGAAACCCCCATCCACCAGGTCAGTGATGTGTGTGCCATTACTGGACACCCATCACTCATGTGGCATTCTTACTACCCTATGCCTTCTGCAATCGATGAAACAGGATCTTTGCCAACCAGTCACAACCAGTTCAGCTTCTTTAAAATACGCTGCTGCTTGGTTGCTGTTCTCTGTTAAACCTCATTAAACCTAGATGTATGCATTGGGTCAAATATACCATGTAAATTTGACGCAGTGAGCCAATGGCAGTCTTGTCCTTGGAAATTAAAACTGTCCTCAGTTTTCAGCATTTGCAACAACTACTTTTCTGGGCCAACTGCTGTTTTAATTTGATCACAAATAGCCTCAGGAAAGGTTCTCTCCAACCATCTATTAGTGCTCTTGCTAGGGAATAAAGATGTGAAATTCATTTATCATGGCAAACAAGTCCAGAAGCAGGCAATTTAGCTGAGCCTTGTTAAAACAAAATAACATTAATGCCCTTGAAAGCAGAGCATTCAGTATTTAACTACTCTGTGTTTTATTCAGAGCTGCTCTGAGTACTTTGGCTGATTGAATGGGATGAGTCATTCAGAGACATAACGACAGGAGAGTGGTAGAGCACAGTTTGGATCTGCATTCATTTTGTTCTCTCACTCTAAAAAGCAATTTCCATGAAAATGCTTGCAAATCGCTGCCTGAGCACTTCTACATTGTGACCTTGAACACAAGGAATTCAAGCAATCCACATTTGGAAGATGGTCCACTGTCATCTTCATAAAAGATAACGTTTCTTTCTCTTTAGCCTGGTGGGGTCATGCAAGGCAGGAATTCTCCAATGGCATGCTCGAGCCAAACCCCAGTTCATGGGCTACTGCAGTATCTTACATACCTACTGGCTGATCGCACTCCTATACAAAGCACACCCCACATAGAGCACGTCAGAGTGCTTCACAAGAGCCACAGGGGCATTGGGAGTGTAAAACAATGTTTGGTGATTAAAAGCACTATGTAATAGGATTCTAAGAAGCCTTGTGTTAAAGCAAGAACAGTGGCAATAAAATCCACATAACAACACACACAAAATGTTGGTGGAACACAGCAGGCCAGGCAGCATCTACAGGGATAAGCGCTGTCGACGTTTTGGGCCGAGACCCTTCGTCAAAATCCACATAATTCAGGTAAGAGTCCACAGATATAACCATATAACAATTACAGCATGGAAACAGGCCATCTCGGCCCTTCTAGTCCGTGCCGATGATGAATGTTCTTGGCATTTACCACTTCTGTAATTTGGTAGATGATTAACCTGGGGAGAACCTACATAGGACTTAGGGTAGGACTTACGTAGTGAGTGGAAGGGTATGAAGGTGTGCAGTAGAACAAAGAGACTCGGGAATACAGATCTATAATTTCTTAACAACACACGCACACACAAAATGCTGTAGGAACTTAGCAGATACAGCAACATTTACACAAAGGAATAAACAGTCGATGCTTCAGGCAGAGACCCTTCTCCAGGACTGAGAAGGAAGGGGAAAGATGCCAGAAAGAAAAGGTGGGGAAAGGGAAGAAGGCTAGCTGGAGGGTGATAGGTGAAGCCAGGTGGGTCGGAAAGGTTGAGGGCTGGAGAAGAAGGAATGGGATAGGAGATTAGCATGGACCATAGAAGAAAGGGAAAGTGGGTGGGGGGAGCAGAAAAAAGCAAAGGAGTTGCTTCTGTGCTGTAGTGCTCTATAACTCTACGTCAGTTCTATTCTCATGAGGTAACAGAGTTGTTAAAAGTTAGAAGAGGAAGTGCTGAAGGTGATGAGGAACATGCGACTAAGAATCAGGCAAGCTGAAGGAGACTATAATTATCCAGTGAAGATAGAAGGCACTGTGAAGGATTTGAAAGTAACGTTAGAGACCCTTACAGAGATGGAATATGGAATCTAAAGAGCTCAAAGAGAAAAGGGAAGAAATGGTCTGTGGATTTTTGTGCATGAAAGCTCATGTGTCAACACCATCATCATCCGGAAGCAAGAATAAAACTTGAGAAGGCCACATAGTTCTTTCGTTCAAAGGCTAAGTGGTCAGAATAGGAAAAATAAACCAGTCTCTATCAAGCTGGACTAAACATAGAAGAAATAGGCTGGTACAGAATGACAATCCTCTCAAAGTCCAACCCTACGTCCCCGTCATGAGAGGTGGAAGTGGGTAAGGCTGGCCAACAGGGCTCTGGTGAAGCTGTATAGGCCAATCCCCTGTACAATTAATGCAATGGATTGCAGAGGTGTTGATGAATTCCAACAATACCATCAGCCTCAGAGGACGATGGAGACAGGAGGTCATCAACGACCTATGCTCCACTTAGGAGCCAAGGGCCCAAGTACAGTACAGAATGACAAACAGCACAATGATCCATGACTGCAGTCACATCAATCATCTTGATCTAGGGACCTTCAGCAAGCATGTCAATAAACAGACAACACAATTCAAAATTCAAGGACCTTGAAGATGGAGGTATTTCCAGAAAGGATAGTGGTTTAGAGGGCTCAAGACTAGACCACTGTCTTATGTTTAAAAGAGTATCTGCAAAATTTGAAAAAAAGTACAGGGAGTGTTAAGAGTTTTGAAAGAGCAAAACATTGGCAGTAGATCTTCAGAACAGAAAGCTGTAAGGGAAAGAATTCTTTACAGGAAATAAATGAGAATTTAGACAAAAAAATGTAGGTGAACTGAGAGAAGGCAGGGATGAACATTGCTTCCACTCTCTTCGGAATTTATTTTTGATTTCCTAGGTATGAAAAAATATTTACAGGGAAACCACACAGGAAAAGTTACATTCATAAATCGATGTTGATAAAAGAGATGAAAATGAGTCTTAGACATTCCAATTTACAACATCTGCTGCAGTGGAAAACTTTCATAAAATCCTGAAGTCTGGCAAGAAGACGAGTGTTATTTTTAGAGAGGCTCAGTTTGTCCATTCTTTACTCGAATGTTTCCCAACATGGAAACATTTTTAAAGAAAACATGGGCCTTGGATGATCTGTTTGACCTCTGGAATGGAACTTGACTCACAGGCAGGCGAGCTATCACTCAGCCAAGCTTATACTTTCAATGCACAAATACAGGTGCAAAGATGTTAGCTCCTGGGTTCCTCTGCTGACAGTTGGCTATCAAATCTACTTGAGAAGATTTTGGAAGTTTTCTCCAGCTTTCACCCTCAACTAACATCCAGAGTGGATTAAGCTGGGATCCTTTCTCTTAAAAGAAGTGAGACACGGGAAGTGGATTGACATGGCAGAGGTTTTTAAAATTATGAAGAGGCTCGATAAGGTAAACAGAAAGAAAGCATCGCTATTTATGGTTCAGAGTAAAATTAGCGGCCAAAGATCTGAAACAATTCCAAAAAATCCTGTGGCAATTCAGGAGAAACTTCTTCAGCTGAACAGCAGTAAGAAGGTGCTCAATATCAATAAAAATAATTGAGGTGGATAGCGAAGGCAAATTTATGTGGAAGCAGAATAAAAACACAAGGAAAAAAGGAATGGGAGGGTTAGATGAAGAAGAATGAAGGGATAATTTTAGAGTATAAACAATAGCAGGGAGCTTTATCTGAATGTTGTATCTCCATTGTACAGCTATGAGGATGCCTGCAGGACCCAGTGACCCAGTGATCTCCATCTCGGATGCCAATGTCAGGCTGTCTTTCAGGGGGGTGAACCCTTGCAAAGTGACAGGTCCCTAGGGCATACCTGGTAAAGCTCTAAAAACCTGTGCCAACCAACTGGCGGGGGTGTTCAAAGATATTTTCAATCTCTCATTGCTACAGTTGGAAGTTTCTACCTGCTTCAAAGGGCAACAATTGTACCAGTGCCCAAGAAGAGCAGGGTGAGCTGCCTTAAGGACTATTGTCCAGTGGCACTCACATCTGCAGTGACAAAGTGCTTTGTGAGGTTGGTTATGGCTAGAATCTACTCCTGCTTTGGCAGGGACTTGGGCACACTGTAATCTGTCCATCGCCACAATAAGTCTGTGGTGGATGCGATCTCACTGGCTCTCCACACAGCCTTGGATCATCTGGACAATATAAATATCGATGTCAGTATGCTGTTTATTGACTACAGTTCAGTGTTTAACACCATCATCATCATTCCTACAGTTCCGATCAAAAAGCTCCAGAACCTGGGCCTCTGTACCTCCCTCTGCAATTGGATCCTTGACTTCCTAACCAGAAGATCACAATCCGTGCAGAATGGTGATAACATCTCCTCCTCGCTGATGATCAACACTGGTACACCATAGGGATTTATGCTTAGCCCACTGCTCTACCCTCTCTATATCCATGACTGTGTGGCTAGGCACAGCTCAAATGCCATCTATAAATTTGTTGATGATACAACCATTGATGGTAGAATGTCAGATGGTGACGAGCGGGCATACAGGAGTGAGAAATACCAGCTAGTTGAGTGTTGTTGCAGCAACAACCTTGCACTCGACATCAGTAAGACCAAAGACCCGCTTGCGGACTTCAGGAAGGATAAGATGAGGGAACACACACCAGTCCTCAATGGGGGATCAGAAGTGGAGAGAGTGAGCAATTTCAAATACCTGGGTGTCAACACCTCAACATATTGATGCAGCTATAAAGAAGGAAAGACATCAGCTATATTTCATAAGGAGTTTGAGGAGATTTGGTACGTCACCAAAACCAAACACAAATTTCTACAGATATACCGTTAAGAGCATTCTAACTGGTTGCATCACTGTCTAGTATGGGAGGGAAGGGCCTCTGCACAGGATCGAAATAAGGTGCAGAGAGCTGTAAAATTATCCAGCTCCATCACGGGCAATGGCCTTCAAGGAGCGGTGTCTCAAAATAGGCAGTGTCTACCATTAAGAACTCCCACCACCCAGGACATGCCCCCTTCTCATTGCTACCACCAGGAAGGAGGTACAGAAGCTTGAAGGCACACCCTCAATGATCCAGGAACAGCTTCTTCCCCTCTGCCATTGGACCTCTGAATGGACATTGAACCTGTGAACACTACTGCACTACTTATTCAACCATTAAATATATATATTCATACTGTAATTCCCAGTTTTTCTCTACTATTATATATTGCACAGTCGCTGCAAAGTTAACAAATTTCACGACACATGCTGGTGATATTAAACCTGATTCTGCAATCCCCTGGTTATGTAATTGCTGGAAACTGCAATCTATCTTCTCTGTGTTGCCAGAGTGACCGTGCCATAACAGTACTCATGGTTAGCACACGTTTAGACATCCTGAGGTTAGGAAAGGCCCCACATCAATGCAGATTCTTTCCTTTGATATTTTTATGAATACCTCACGTATCCTGAACCATGAAACAGGATGGCCTAGAAACCCTTCTGCTCTAATTTAGAAGCATCACTTCAATGTTGTATCGCGTGTTTGCACTGTTTTACAATGCTGCAAGAGAGATGCGATGTTCCTTTGTGATCTGTCTTCTGCACAGTTTTGCAATTTTCTAAAAAGGCTGTCTATTTTGACAAACAGTATATGCATCTGCAGAGATTTGAATCACTCATAGCCCCACCCTCAAGCTCTGGAAAGGCTCCTTGATGTATTCCAACACCACTGCCACACCAGGCACTATGCAACTTCTAAAAAGTGCTCTGTGGAGGATGGCCGATAGGGAAGTTGAGGACAGGAGAGGGGGGGGTATTCAAATTCCTGAAGACATTTGTCCAAGGGATCATCTGCAGGGGAAGGAGGGTATGGAGGCCATCCTCGGAAGAAAGTGGCACAACTCTGGCAACCAGGAATGAGGACCCATGGAATATGGACTAGTATGGGGAGGTTACGTCTGTTCTTCCTGGAGTGGAGGACTCTAAGAAGGGACATGATAGAGGTACTGGATATGAAATTATCAGGGTATAGTTAGGGTAGAACACAGGAATCGTTTACCCCTTATCAAAGGTGACTAAAACTAGAGCACATAGACTGTGGGTAAAAGATTTCGAGGGGATCTGACTGGGACATTTCTCACCAAGATGTTATTGAGTAGCTGAATCACTGCCAGGGGATGTGGTGGAATCCATCAGTGACGGTAATTAAGAGGTGTCCAACGAGCGTTGAATTAGCCAGGCATTGAAGGAGACTGGCCATATGCTGGTAGATGGTACTGATAGAGATGGGTGGCCACTGGTGAACATGGATGTGGCGGGCAAAGGCCTGTTCCCATGCTGTGGGACTGTATTGTAGTCATTAGATAGACTTGGCATTCAACACTGATCATTCACATACACAGACTACTGCAGATGGGTCGACTGTCGGGGAAGGTAGTATTTTTGATTTCTTCGATGTTATGGTAACTGAGTCCCGAGCACCAGCAGCGATAAACTGGGCTCAGAATCTCCCTGGTACACAGTGAATGAGAGCTAATCAATGAGAGACGTAGAAAGTGAGAGGATGGGAGAGTGCAGCTGTACTAGATAACACAATTCCAGTTGCTTTGATGGGCCTGGAAATTTAACTAATGAGCCCATGCAGGCTGTAATGCAGATGCAAGAGTAATCCGTCATTTGGATGGCAGTAAACCATAGCTCCCAAACAGTCGCAAGTAATTCTTGAAAAAAGCACGCAAATGTCAAACCACTGTTTGTCTGCAATTACACCTACTCACTCAGTAAATGGGACAGCAATGCTTTTACGATTAACAAAGGTCTTGATGCATGCAATTACGTTCAAAGGAACCTCATATATCAGAACATCAAAAGTACCATAAGAAAAGGGCATGGAAAGGATTTGTTTGCAGAAATTCTGCATGGCCAATTGTAAAGGGTGTCAGTGGCAAAACATTATTTTCCATTTCCAAAGCTGGTTTATTCAGTGATTACAAAACTCACTTTATTACAATATTACAGGACTTTATGATCCACACCATTTTACAGTTTTGAGTTATAACACAGTCATCACTATTCAGCATGCACTCAGGCCCACTGACCTGGAAAATCCCCTTGCTCCTGTGGACATCACTTCCTCCTTCTCCCCAGACACACGGCACAGACATAACCCTGGAAGAGGGGCAAGCGATTGGCTTGAGCAGAATCCTCGACTGCCTCTGCTCAGCCAACTTGTTTGAACCCAGGACCACACCAACTAGGAGATCCCCAAAACACTCCCACATCCCTGTCCACACTGGACAATAGAAGAGCAGGAGTGTGGGGCTGAAATTCAGCCAAAACTTGAGGATCAGACCCTTCAGATTCTCAAATAGAGGCTGCAACCTCTCATAGTCCATCTATACATGGCACACCATCTCACCTCAGCCACAAAAATAATAGACAGCTGGGGAGTCCATAAACCAACTTAGAACCTGTTACACAATACTGCTCTGTGTAACAGTCTCTATCCCAGCTCTCCAGAATAAGGATGGAGGACTCCTGCTTAAAGAGACCTCTACTGGGGACCTCCTTCATTGCTGGATGACAAATGGACCACCTCAGTGTGTCCAGACAGCAGACGAGCACACGTGGCAAAGCATTGTGGAGGCAGCAATAAACACACTGTAAGTCTAAACCAGTCAAACCAAGATCAAAGACAGAACAGAAAGGAAAGGCCTTGACCGTGGAAAAACAACATTTTATCGGCTGTTATATGCATTTTCCAAGGTGCAATGTCATTGAACCCTAGAAATGTTTATCATGGAAAGCGTTGTGCAAACCAGTGGGAGACAATTAGGATGGTTTTATGGGGTAGCCGGGTGGAGACACTTGTCTACCAGAGGAGGTGAAAGATGCTCCTTCCCTCTGCTAGCCTGCACATCACCCTTGAGCAAGGTGTAGCACCTGCTTTGCCCCCACCATCACCATGACAACCTACATAATACAACAAAGCACATAATGATGATGACGATGGTTATGTCTAGTTCATATCAATACTGATAAACAGAAAGAATTGAAGGCAACCTACTAATCCATTTCCCTCCATGGCATAGCATTGTTTTACATCAGAGGTACCAGAATAATATGAGACAACCCAGTCGAAATGCTGGAGGAACTCAACAGGGCAGGCAGCATCAATGGAAAAGAGTAGATAGTTGACGTTTTGGGCTGAGACACTTCTTCAGGACTGAGAAGGAAGGGGAAAGATGCCAGAACTAAAAGGTTGGGGGGGGGGGGAGGGAAAGAGGCTAGTGGGAAGGTGATAGGTGAATCCAGCTTGATGGGAAAGGTCAAAGGGCTGGAGAAGAAGGAATTGGATAGGTGAACAGAGTGGATCATGAGAGAAAGGGAAGGAGGGGACCCAGAGGGAAGTAATAGGTAGGTGAGAAGAAGTTGACGGTCAGAGTGGGGGGAAATTTGTATAGCAGAAAGCGAAATAATATGAATCTATCCCACAGCTGATCAGAACAGCAGGTTGAGTGCATCAATGGCACCACTTGCACTTTAACAGTCTGATGCAAGGTGTGACACAGTTGTCGATCTTGTAGCATTAGAATATTTTGCCAAGGATAACGTATACAGGTAGGAAATATCATGGGGTTCTGCATTGCTCATTATGTTAGGAACATTAGTCATCTATAAAATGTAATCCTAGCTCCACAAAGAGTCATGACCAAACTCCATGCCACTGATGATAGCAATATTCCAATACTCCAGTCTACTAGAGCACAGTAAAAATAGAAGGCTCTGTTAATCTACCATCTGGCTACTTGGATTGGCATATGGCACATCAGGACATTTTTACCATGCTCTCTTTCCACTCACAAAAATCTTCCATTCTCAAACTCCCTTTCCATTCGCTCAGCCTGGTCCCGTGCTCCCCTTCCCCATACTCCCTTCGTACTCACCTAGTCCCCAGTTACCACTCACGCTTTCAACTCATCTGGGCCCCGATTCCTCCATTTCTGGATGGGTTTCAGATTTATGGCTGATTGGGATTTCTTCTGGGGAAGGTGCGTATGACCTATAGGACAGGATAGGTTACAACTGAACCCATAGGGGAATCAATATCCTTGCAGGCAGGTTTGATAGAGCTGTGGAGAAGGGTTACAATTCATTTAGCAGGGGGATGGTAATCAGAATGACAGGGCTGAGGATGGGGCAGTAGATACAGTGTGTAGTGAGACTGTGAGGAAGGACAGGCAGATGATAGGGCAAAATTACAGTCAGTGGGATAAGCTGAAATGTAAAGTTGGGGAAAAATTTTAAAAGGTGATGAATAAAGGGATGAACATGTTATATCTAGGAAAAGATGTGCTGGTATTGGTAAGGATCCGGAGGAAGTTCACGAGAATGATTCCAGGAATGAAAGGGTTAAATTATGAGGAGCATTTGATGATGCTGGGCTTGTACACACTGGGGTTTAGATGTATGAGGGGGGATCTTATTGAAGCCTATTGGATATTGAAACGCCCAGGCAGAGTGGATGTGGCGAGGATGTTTCCTATAGTGGGTGAGTCTAGGACCTGAGGGTACAGCCTCAGGACTGAGGGGCATCCACTTAGAACAGATATGAGGAAGAATTTCTTTAGCTAGAGGGTGGTCAATCTGTGGAATTCATTGCCACTGATGGCTGTGAAGGTCATGTCACTGAGTATACTTAAAGTGGAGGTTGAGAGGTTCTTGATTAGTTAGAGCGTCAAAGGCTACGGGGAGAATACAGGAGAATGGGGAGAAGAGAGTTAATAAATTAGTCATGATAGAATGGTGGAGCAGACTTGATGGGCCAAGAGGCCTAACTCTGCTCTTATGTCTTATGGTCATATGATCCTAAGCATTCCCTTTCAACTTAGCTGGTTCATTGCCCAATTTATAATCATATTATGTAACATCTAAAAGAAAGTGTATTAGAAGTGTGCTGGGTTATTAATTGAAATGACATGTCATTGTCCAGAATATTGGTTAACCACTAAAGTTCTGACCATGCCAGCTTATCAGAGGTTTTCTACGAAAGACAGAAGGGATTGACCCAGTAACCACAGTCTGCCAGTTCCTTTATAACCATATAACAATTACAGCACGGAAACAGGCCATCTCGGCCCTTCTAGTCCGTGCCGACGTTTACACTCACCTAGTCCCACTGGCCCGCACTCAGCCCATAAGCCTCCATTCCTTTCCTGTCCTTATACCTATCCAATTTTACTTTAAATGACAATACCGAACCTGCCTCTACCACTTCTACTGGAAGCTCGTTCCACACAGCTACCACTCTCTGAGTAAAGAAATTCCCCCTCGTGTTACCCTTAAACTTTTGCCCCCTAACTCTCAAATCATGTCCTCTTGTTTGAATTTAGTGGTTTGGTGGTGACGACATCATCAAGGACACGTGTAAAGATCACACAATGAAGCATGAGTCACTAAAGGAGAGTCCTGCCCAAATCTCTCTTCTTAAGGAGCTCTCCAGGAGGGTCAAAGTGTGAAATAATTCACATTGCATTTGGTTGGGCATCTATCAAAGTGCCCGATGCCACTCAGCTAAGGGCAGGATTATCCCATGGGATGTAGAGAGAGAGATAGATACTTTATTGATCCCAAAAAGGAAATTACAGTGTCACAGTAACATTGCAAGTGCACAGGTGTACAAATATACAAATATTAGAAGAGAATTAAGAAAGAATAAAAAATAAGTTACCTCAAACAGTTTAACAGGAGGGGCTCATCACTTCCCCGGCTATAGGTTGACTCATTATAGAGCCTAATGGCCGGGGGTAAGAATGACCTCATATAGTGCTCTTTGGAGCAGCGCAGTTGTCGTAGTCTGTTTCTAAAAGTGCTCCTCTGTTCAGCTGGATGCTGTTTCAGTGTGATAAAAGGCTGTGTTTACTGCAGTGCGAAATAATTTAAAGGCATCTTGCAGTCTCTGGGAGTCAGCAATAATTACTTCATTTTTAATTGTGTCATTACTTTGTTTTCATTAAATGGATATTATTGACTTCGTAAGTGACGGAGGAAAGAATATCGAGGCAGCATTAGAGTGAAAATGAAATTTTCACTGCTCACAAATGTTTTTCAGGGAAATCGAGGCAATGAGATATCAAATGATGCACTAGTGAAGAACAGAATAGAATAGAACTTTGTTGTCATTGCACAACGAGATTGCAGTGTTACTCCAGTCCGTGCAAATCAGATATTTACAAAGCATGCAGTACGGCTTAATTTTAAAAAATCCCATGTTTACATACAACAAGGGACTTTGGCAGTCCATAACACCCAAAGTCTATTGGCATTATTCAGCTACACAACTGCCCTCGGGAAGAAGCTGTTTTTCACTCTAATTGTTTTGGATAAGATTTTTCTGTATCTCCTACCAGATGGCAAGAGGTTGAACAGACAGTGATGGGATGGGATGAATCTTTAATGATGTTACAAGCGTGCTGTAGGCATTGAGAGTTGTAGAGTGTCTCCAAGTCCGGTAGCTGAGCCCCAATGATGTCCTGAGCCATCCTAATCACCCTCTGGAGTGCTTTGTGATCTGTCTTGCTGTAGCTAGGGTACCACAGTGTCAGACAGACAGACATACTTTATTGATCCCGAGGGAAATTGGGTTTCATTACGGCCGCACCAAAAATAGTGAAGAAATATGGCAATATAAACCATAAATAATTAAATAATAATAAGTTAATCATGCCAAGTGGAAATAAGTCCAGGACCAGCCTATTGGCTCAGGGTGTCTGACACTCCGAGGGAGGAGTTGTAAAGTTTGTCAGCATGCCCTCTATCTATGAAGGGGATGTACGCTGAGTGAATGCGCAGTAAAATGGAGTGACCATACTCCAGTGGAACATGATGATTTTGATATCCATGAGGACAAGTGGCTCAAAATGGTTGGAAGGAATGGCGGCAAACTGAAGCAATCCTCGATGGGTAAGGTAGCAACTAACTGGAAGGTAATGATGACGTTACATTGTCCAAATTAAACTCTGCATCCATCAGAAAGTGGTTATGGTAGAGGATGAGTAGCCTCGGATTTTTTTCAGATTGGGAGAAGGATGTTGAGGGGCAATAAAACTGAGGTGCCTTCAGCTAAGAGAGTGCAAGGCAGGGAAAACAGAGAGTAATATCACTTGGCATAAAGTTCATTTAACATAGGAGGTTAAATGAAGGTACTTAGTTATCCTTCTTCAACCCATTGAGTAAGTGTGGACTGGAACACTGTCTGAAAGAGATTTGGTGGCACTGTGTGTCTGCACATGTTTAAAACAACTGAGAAACTTAAAATGGCAGGCACTGCTCTGCATCTGGCAACTTGCACTTGCACTGGCAACCTCCACTGGCATCAGAAGCTTGGAAAAACATTAAATTCTTGAGCTGCCCTGCTGGGATTTGAACTTGGTACTTTAGTCCAGGCTGTTGATTTTCTAATCCAGTAACATAATTGAACTGACATGTCCCATGAAAGATTGTCCTTATTACAATAAGAAGATGACTGGGTTCCATGTATGCATTTTTGTAAAATTATTCAAAGATAAATCAGTCACTTGCTTACGCGAGCTTTCTGAATTAAAACTTGATTGGCATTTTCCTTAAAGGCCGTGTACACATAACCTAGTCATGATATTGTTTTTGTCTTGATTTTTTTTTGAGGTTTACCACAGAGAATGGGTGATACATTATCACAGAATCACGGTGAGATGGTGAAACTTGCTGTTGATTAAATGGAGGGGGGAGACTTACAGATTAATGATAACCCTGCAAATAAAAACTTGCACCATAAGGGAACAGTGTGGACTAGACAGTCACACCACACAAGGGAAGATACCTAAGTTTGCGAGCCACAGTTAGATAGAAAGGATTGGCAGCCTACCGTGTCAGTGGGATGAAGGGTTGAGTCTGCATGATGGTACTGACTAGTAGGAATTAGATGAGGACCACAAGGTCAGTGAGGATGCATGCTTCGGTTTGGTGTAGAGATCAGCACGTTGGTCTGATCTGATGAGGTGTTCAGGATCAAGTCCATGCCCAGCTTTTCTCATGAGGTCAAACAGAATGAGGAGTGTGTCGTTCCAACTTTGGAAGAGGCACACACATCAGCGTCAGACTCTGGTAATGCTCAGGTAACGGAGTGGCTTATAACAGAAGTTTGTGCTTCCACTGGAGAACATTTCAAGCCCAGTGGATCAGAGGAAAAGCATGAGTGCATGTCAATGTACCACTGGAAATCAGGGGCATGGGTGATCTGGTGACAATGGTGTGATCTGGGGCCACAGCAGATCGGCACCTTGTCCTCTGATAGTCCCAGAGGCATTGCAGGCCTCAAAAGCCCTAAACTGTTTCAGCATATCAGCATCTCTTCCCTGGCCTTTGCCTCGTAGACACTTGCCACAGCCAGCCTTTCCAGACTGCAGATTCCACCAATCATGCCCCGCCCAGCCAGTAAGGGAGCTTATCAGATCTTCTGTGAATATCTGCTTGTAAGGGGAGCACCTCAACATAACAGCAAGAACTTTAAGCCTATCTGGACAACTGGCACAATGGTGAGATAAACAGTGGTGAACTAAGTAACTTATTGTGCATGAAGTTTAATTCCAGTTTTAATGATCCCTTTCCTCTAATGTGATTGAAAGGCCATTTATTATTTAATCATTTAATGTATTGTGCTCAGAAGCACACTTCTTTATGACTATTAATTTTGCTTCAAAGGCAAACATTCGGCACACCTCTGGAAGATTCACCGTATATGAGTTACAAAATCATTATGATTGGGTTCATGGTAAAGTAGACATCAAAAGTGATGTTTTGCAACACAGAAAGAGTAGACGACTCTGTGTAGTACAAGCACTATGCCAGTTGCTTCCATCAATATAACATAAGATGTTTACTGAACTTTAAGGAAGGACTGTGGCCCATGTCTACACAGTGACCACTCATGAAGACAACCACACATGTCTATATATGGTGAGACGATTACATTCCTTTGTGCAAAATATATTGTTCAACACAATCATTCCAAACTCTTCACAAACCTTTCTACAAGGTCCATGGAATCTTCCAGAATGTACACTGTTAAAAGTAAAACTTGATGCATCATTACTGGAGAATATTCATGCCTTACTTCAGGCAAAGGAAGAATGGCCTATAGGTAGATCTGGATGTAAAGTTCATCATGAGGAATTCATGTTATGTTACATACACCAGTCCTCATCGAAGGATCAGAAGTGGAAAGAGTGAGCAATTTCAAGTTCCTGATTATTAGCGTCTCTAAGGACCTATCTTGAGCCCAACATATTGATGCAGTTACAAAGAAGGCAGCTACATTTCATTAGGAGTTTGAGGAGATTTGGTATATTACCAAAGACACTCCCAAATTTCTACAGATGCACCATGGAGAGCTTCTGACTGGCTGCATCACATTCTGGTATGGAGGGGAGGGGGTGGCACTACTGCACAGGATCAAAGTAAGCTACAGAGAGTTGTAAAATTAGTCAGCTCCATCATTGGCACAAGCCTCCCTAGCACTCTGGGCATCTTCAAGGAGTGATGTCTCAAAAAGTAGGCATCCATCATTAAGGACCCCCATCACCCAGGACATGCCCTCTTCTCATTCCTACCGTCGGGGAGGAGGTACAGGAGCTTGAAGCCACAGAATCAGTGATTCAGAAACAGCTTCTTCCCGTCCACCCTCAGATTTGTGAACCCATGAACACTAACTAACACACTACTTGTTTGCATTACTTATTTAATTTAAATTATATATATATAGACTGTAACTCATGGTTTTTATTATTACTTATTGCAATGTACTGCTGTCACATACTACAACATATTCCAGTGATACTAAACTTGATTCTGATTCTGATTAACAAGGCCCAAGAGTACAGCTATCAGAGGGTTCATGCCTGCCTGTCACTCAAGCTCAAATTTTCTGTATAAATGTAAGTAATGAAGAAGGATATGACCTAAAGCCTTGGAAAACATCCTCTAAATGAGACTAAGTATTGAGAAATTGAAGTGATCAGCACTTGGCCTACATTCCTCACCATGTCTTTCCAATCAGAAGGAATGAGTGTGTTCCCTTTATAACTGTGGGCTTTCCCTTCGCAAGGATCTATCACAGACAGGGGCATCATCTGATTCCATATGAAACACTCATCAACAGGAGATATGATTGTATAACCTTGGCATATGATTAATGATACCATCATCAAATACAACTTGATCTGCCCAATTGGAATGGAGACTAACTTTTCAGCAGCTATTACCAAGAGACTGCAGTGTTTGCAAATCACTCAGACCCCCAATTATGCATTGACTGCATTCTTGTGCTTTCATGTTATCTATCGCCTTGCAGATAGGTTGCTGTAAGTAAAGGTTAATCGGTACAGCTGTAACTTAATACAATGATCTAGGAAACGAGAGCTAGAAATGCCAGCTACTGAAACAGGGTAGAATGCAGCAGAATTCTTACAGAATTCTATCTGAGCATCTTTTTGAAACATGAGAGATGTAGTTGCAATGGCAAATGTACAATAAAGTCAAAGTTGCACAAAGCAAAACATAAAATAAACATAAATAATAGTCTTTACAAGAAGGAACACAGAACAAGAGGCCCATTTAGTACAAAGTGGTCACAGTGTTGCTATATTGAGGTAGTGATTAGGGTTGTACAAGTTGGTTCAAGAACTGAATGACTGAAAGGACGTAACTATTATTAAATCTGGTGGTGTGGGTCTTTAGGTTTCTGTAACTCCTGCCTGGCGGTAGCAGTGAGTAGAGGGTATGACCTGAAGAGTGGGGATCTTTGATGATAGATGTTGCCTGTTTGTGGTTGCACCTCCTGTTTGTGCACCGATGGTGTGAGTGATGTATCTGGCTGAGTCCACTGCTCTCTGCAGCTTCTTATCTTCCTGCACATTCAGTTTACTGTATCAGACCACAATGCAACCAGTCAGGATACTTTCCACAGTACATCTGTAGAAGCTTGTCAGAGTGTTCAGTAACGGGGTGAACTTCCTTAATGAGTAATGTCGACTCTTACCAATTTTTATCAATGCACTGTTGAAAGCTTTCTGTCGGCGTGCATAATGGCTTGGTATGGCGACTGCTCTACATGTGACCACAAGAAACCGCAGAGTTGTGGACACAGCTCAGCACATCAGAGGACCATGTGAACCCCCTGTTGACTCTGTCTATACTTCTCACTGCCTTGGTAACGCGCACCAGCATCATCAAAGCCTCCAGGCGCCCAGGACATTCTCACATCTCCCCTCCCCCATCAGCCTGAAAGCACGTACCACAGGCTCAAGGGCAGCTTCTATCCCACTGTTATTAGATGCTCGAATGGACCTCTTGTACAATAAATGGCTTTTTGGCCTCACAGTCTACCTCGCTATGATTTTGTACTTTATTGTTTACCTGCATAGCAATTTTTCGGTAAATTGTACACTTTATTCTGCATTGTTACTGTTTTACCTTATTCTAGATCAAAGTATTGTTTAATAATCTGATCTGTATAAACAACATGCAAGGCAAGATTTTCATTGTACATGTGACAATAATATTGTGGTGAGTATTTGGTACATGATGATAGATGAGGAAGCTTGTTTAACTCAACAACCGTTTTTATAGTGATAAATGCAGAAACAGGCCAGGTGCTATGACCCAGAGAGAGAACTTCTCGATCTCATACAGATGGGGGTGGTGATTATCACTCATCCGGTTACAGTCAGAGTGACCCACAGACGCCCAAGCGAATAACTGTTTAACCCAAGATAAAATGTAGCAATAAATGAACTTGAACTCCCCACCATAATCCCACAAAAGTATTTTAACACAAGAATAATAAATAGTGCTGGTCATTAGGAATGCTGGGGTGGGCTATTGACCACAACCCCCCCACCCCTGGAGTGCTACAATATACCAATATCAACACTAGTACCAATAGTGCTGTGACCAATAGTATCCTGCATGTCATGTATGGTAATAGATGTTCTCTGACTAAGTTGTGACTGCTGTCTGCAACACTTGCCATTGGTAAATACCACTTACAACTGCTGCAGCTGTTTCTGCTGGCAGTTCCAATCCTCCTCACTCTCATCTTTATCTTCTTCATCCTCAGCCTGCTCTTCATCCACTTCCTACTGAGGGGCACCCCTGTTTGCCAGATTGTGCAATAAACCAGAGAGAATGGAGAAGACCCTGTACAGTGAGCAGAGGGGCTGCCCCACAATGGTGAACTCCCACACTCACTCAGTGGACACACTCGCTCATCCACCTAGTTCTCCTCTTCCTTGGTTCACCTTTCCAAGCCCACATCCCCACCTGCCTCACCTGGTCCCCACCTCCCTTGTCCACCTGGTTCCCGCCTACCCATTATCCCTTTCTCACCCGGTCCATCCCCATTACTTCCCCCCCTTCATACAACGATATATTAACAATCTTTCCGTTCAGTCATGATATAAGTTTTCAACCCTAAATTTTGACTTCCCATCTTTTGTCTCCATGGACGCAACAGAGTTCTTCCAATGTCCTGATTTTTGCTGCAGATTTCAGCATCTGCAGGTTCCTCTGTACTGTAGGAGGGGATTGTTCTTTTCCAAACTCCACTCATGAGGGCAGCGAGGCCCTTGGGAGATACACAGCAGCTGTGAGTCCCTCTGAGTTGTGCAGTCTTTTGAGATGTTGGTATACCTGGCACCAACAAAGAAAAAGTTCCTCGACAACAGCTGAAAACCCGATGAGTGGAAGCCCATGTGATTTCCTGATTAGCTCTGTTTTTTGAAGTGGAGGCCCTAACTCTACACTAGTGCAGTCCACGACTGCTTGAACCACAGAGAGCCTCGGCAATTCTGAAAACTCCCTGAAATTTCTCTTCTGGCTTGAAGGAATGTTAGATAATATCATTTCTCCTGGAGCACAGAACCACAGTCACCTCAGCAGTGTTACAGTGACAGAGACCTCACCAGCTACAGGAGTCTATGGATGGATGTGAATCTGTACGTGGGGGTGGAGAGGATCACTTATTTCAATGAAGGCTGCATTTGTAAAGCGTGCTCTCTGTAGCCACTTCTTTTCAGACCATTTGCCCATGGTCCCCGCAGGTTTAGGCTGGTGATTCCTACCGTGCATTCCATGATGGCTTCCTAGACTGCATCTCCAATGCATTCCACATCCAGGTTTTCCAGCAGCAGTTGTGGAATGACCCTGAAAAGTCCTGCCGAAAGGTCTCATTCCAAAGTGTCAACTGTTCTTTTTTCCAGGGATGCTGCCAGGCCTTCTGAGTTCCTCCAGCATTTCGTGTTCATTGCCCAAAAGTTCGAAGTAACTTTATATCAAAATACATATGCTGTGTATCACCATATGCTACCTTGAGATTGATTTTCTTGCAGGCATTCACAGTGGAGTAGAAGATTAAGATAGAAACAATGAAAATCTAGACTGACAAACAACCAACGTGCAAAAGAAGACAAACTGCGCAGGCAAGCAAATAAATACACCAATAATACAGAGAAGATGATCTGTAAATCCTTGAAAATGAGTCCATAGTTTGTTGAATCAGTTCAGAGTTGAGATGAGCAAAGTACAGCCCAAGTATTTCCCTTGGTTAGAAATGGTTTGGAGGTCAGTGGCGATGAGGAGTAGGTTTTATTGGCAAGCAGCCGGCCTCTCTAGTGCTGTGAGGAACAACTACTTGTGGATGAACTGCAGTAACTAAAGCCTGATTGGTCAGTGAATTACTAGAGTGGCTTGTTTTCCTATAATGTGATCCGGTTTCGAGGGAGAAGCTGGAGAAAGTTGTTGAACGACAATGAATGGTGTCCGTGGGTGTGCGTTTGCTGCCATTCAAGTATGAATCCTCGCAACAACCAATCTCCTGGAGGAACTCAGTGGGTTGAGCGGTATGAGTGGGAGAAAAAGGACTGTTGACGCTTCCCGTCGAAACCCTACACTAGAATCAATCCCAACATATTTCCATAGGGTGAAAAGTAACTCAAAAGTAGTGGCAATTACCTTCCACTCTGGGTCAAAGTCGAGTTTGTGTCATGGGCACTGATGCAAAGAAAAGCTATTGTTAGCAGCATCAGCAGGAACTTTGCATCAGATACACAACATTTACAAGAAAACATAAATTATACAATAATACAAATAATCCATTTAAAAATAATATCACTCTGCAATATAATTTCTAGGTTTCTTGCCAGGAAAAATGATCAGCCCTGGTCCTACTGAATGGCACGGCAGTCACAGGTGGCTGAATCACTCTTCCTGTTTCTTCTGTTCTGCGGACGAGGATTTCCAGACTGAGGTTAATCCAACTTGTTCTGAAAATGGTAGTGCACAGGATATAGCAAATTTCCACAAAGGAGGCCAAAATCTAAATTTTCCTGCTTTTTATAAATAGTACTTGCTGCATGATTTTTTTTTCCTCTTGAAATCACCTCAAGGTCTCCTGCTTGCTGGTTGGCTCACTATTCTGGGATTCAGCCTCTGTCTGTGCTGCATAAATGCTGTTTTCCATATGAGGCCGTAGCCTGGCACAATGTCCTGACACGTTTCAAATGAGTCAAACGAGTCATGGTCTAAATATAACAAGGAAATAGCTGGATAAGTGTGGGAACAGAAGAGATGAGAGAAAATTGTCGCTGTAAAAGAAGTGCTAACCTGTGGCCTTTTCTGTTCCATCCATTATAATCACCATCTTCACCAGCAACAGAAAACCCTCTGGCCTAATATGTTAAGACAAAGTATTTTTAATGTTTTTCCCTCTCTTCTTTCCTCTTCCCTCACAATCCACACCTACCAATTCCCCAGCTCTATCTGTTTGCCATAAGATGGGACGTTTCACCAAATGTACTGTAGATAACCAGCCTGAAGACCCACAAGAGCCAGGACTTACTCTATTTGACTCATGAAGTTGGGTGTGGGAAAGGGAGAAGAGTGTCCTGTTTCTTAAGCTCGGATGAATTGTTCTAGTTGTATTCATCTATCATATTTATAAATAATGTTTCTGTCTTAATGGCCTGCCATGGGAGATACAGCAAGGCTGATGGACTGGGCTGGTGAAGCTCCTGACAGTGTAGTAATGCTGCTGGTAGAGTCTCACAAGGCCTGCAACCCTTACTCCAGCATTGTACGCATAAAGTCTGCACATTGTCCCAGAGACTATGGGGATTCCGCAGGGTGCTGAAGTGTCCTTCCACCTGCCAAATATCTGTGGGTTACTACGTTAACAGACGGTGTTCATTATCCCCAGTGTGTAGGTGAGCAGTAGACTCTGGGGAGTTAAATGGGAATGTGGGATAATAGGTGACAGGGAACATTAGTGGGAGACTGGGATTCCTTTGTGAACCAGCAAAGACTCAGTGGGTTAGATGTCCTCCATACGGAAATATAGAGACAAGGTAACTGATGTCTCTGTTAATGAGTTGTAGGCAGCTGAAGATCTTGCCTAGCTGTTTAATACAGCAGTGTCATTCTCCAGAGTTGTGCTGCTATCAGAGCCCCCTCTACATTACCGGACAGATTTCTAAGTTCCACTTCTGGGGCTGTAGCAATTTTCTCTGAATTATTAATACCAGCACTATTTCAATAACGCTCACACTGTTATGACATAACAATACCGACACTCACATCCTGAAAATAACACTGTTAATATGATAACGGGATAATTTATGTGATAATGTGGCTCATGCCTGTATCAAGTTCCTTGGTCTTTAGAGGAGATTTAAAGGGATAGTTCAGGTTAAGCAGCAACATCCCCACAACCAAATCTTAACCCCTCCAATCCAAGAGCATCAACGAGTGTCATTCAGAGCCAATGCACATCTCCACAACCAACCCACAGTCCTTCCAAGAACATCAGCGAGTGTCATTCAGAGCCAATGCACATCTCCACAACCAACCCACAGTCCTTCCAAGAACATCAGTGGGTGTCATCAGAGCCAGCCCACATCTCCACAACCAAATCTTAACCCCTCCAACTCACAGTCCTTCCAAGAACATCAGTGTCATTCAGAGCCAATGCACATCTCCACAACCAACCCACAGTCCTTCCAAGAACATCAGTGAGTGTCATTCAGAGCCAATCCACATCTCCACAACCAACCCACAGTCCTTCCAAGAACATCAGTGGGTGTCATCAGAGCCAGCCCACATCTCCACAACCAAATCTTAACCCCTCCAACTCACAGTCCTTCCAAGAACATCAGTGAGTGTCATTCAGAGCCAATCCACATCTCCACAACCAACCCACAGTCCTTCCAAGAACATCAGTGGGTGTCATCAGAGCCAGCCCACATCTCCACAACCAAATCTTAACCCCTCCAACTCACAGTCCTTCCAAGAACATCAGTGAGTGTCATTCAGAGCCAATCCACATCTCCACAACCAACCCACAGTCCTTCCAAGAACATCAGTGGGTGTCATCAGAGCCAGCCCACATCTCCACAACCAAATCTTAACCCCTCCAACTCACAGTCCTTCCAAGAACATCAGTGAGTGTCATTCAGAGCCAATCCACATCTCCACAACCAACCCACAGTCCTTCCAAGAACATCAGTGGGTGTCATCAGAGCCAGCCCACATCTCCACAACCAAATCTTAACCCCTCCAACTCACAGTCCTTCCAAGAACATCAGTGAGTGTCATTCAGAGCCAATCCACATCTCCACAACCAACCCACAGTCTATCCAAGAACATGAGCAAGTGTCATTCAGAGCCAGCATTAAAAGAACAATTTGGATTTATGCAGCACTTTATTAAATATTCAGAGAATCCTAAGGCACTTCAGAACCAGCGGTTTATTTCTGAAGTACATTCACTGTTGTGATGTAGGTAAATTAAATTCCCAATGTGCACGAAGAAAACACCAGTACCACTTAAAATGATTATGGAAAAGGACAGGGCAATATCAAATATGCAAATATTCAGCTGGAGCAAAGCTAATTTCAGTGAGTTGAAAAGCTATCTGCTGCTGGTGAGCTACAACCAGGTGTGATCAGGCAGAGAATGAATTATCAGTGGGTGACCTTTAAGGGGGACGTAATACAAGTGTAAACTAAGCAAAAAAGAGAGAAGTTCATCCCTTGTTGATTACAGATATATAAATGGCACAACCTTGTAATAAATATTGAAGGAGGTAATAACAAACTGATTTCTTCCAGTCCTGATGAAAAGTCTTGGCCCAAAACATCGACTGTTTATTCCTTTCTCTAGAAGTTGCTGAGTCCTTCAGGCATTTTTTGAGATTTTAACAAGTAAATCTGCATTCAGAGTGCAGGAAGAGAGCTGTTCCACACAACCTAATTTTCGATTGTCCTATTGTTGTAGGTGCGAAAAAATTCCTGCTAAAATGCTGAAATTGAGCAGTGCAATAGGATGTTTACGTCTACCAAGTCCTGTTTCACATCTGGACTGAAGGTTAGCAGTGAGTGCACTGCACTGGAATATCATGAGGCTGAGATGCGCTGGGACACACCATCAGTGATGTAACCTGGGGTCTTCAGGTGCTTTGGGTCTTTTAACATCAGACACCCTCGCTCAGGTGACCCAGCCAGGGTTGATCAGGCCCTGGCTTGTGTTCCAGCAGCATTGGTCCAAGGATCACACCTCTTGCTCCATAGCCAAATCTGAGCTAAAATCTTTCTAGTGAGGGTGTGTTCATAGTCAGAAGTAAAGGCACTACCAGCAAGCGATGCCATTCAAAGTGAAATTTTCTTCATCTCTTCTTTCACCAATATTCCACTGAGTATTATTATTTACATGACTTGGGAACTTCAGAATAAATTTAAACACCATTTGTAAAATGCTTCAGATTATGTAGCCTATAATCAGGGTGCATCAATGCTGATCCTCCAGAAACAGTCCATCACAAGTACATCCAGCTCTAACAACCTTAATGCATCAAGCAAGCTCAGTAACTGGGGGTATGATTAGTAAACAGAGGATGATCGGTTTAATCAGTGTTTGTCTACAAAACTGAAAACCCTATCCTCTATCCAGGAAGCAATAGAATTAATCCAGCTTTGAATAAAACCTGGAGCTGCCAAGGCTGCCTTATGCCAACAAAGCTGTTTAATTTCCTGATTCTTAACTTGGAAAAAAATAAATTACCAATCCTTCTTAGAATGAAGCACTCTTAAGGGAGAATTAATGTCCTGATGTTCCCTCTGCTCTGAAATTAAAAGAAGTGTAAGACAATATTCAAAAGATTGAGAAATTTTGAGTTCCATCACTAAAATTTCCCAATTGTGTTTTAATGTCATGATTTAAAGAATATTTTTTAAAAAATTACCAGAATGCTTCTCTGTAAACACAGGCTAAGTGTTCTGTCCAATTAGTGGTTGGAAAATGTGCCATCTTTCTGATTGGAAGTGGACTTAAATAATCCTGCCAGAATAATTTGAAGAGAAAATGTTCTTCCTGGTGGCCCGACCAGTAATAATCTTTTAAACAGGATTACTGAGAGATCAGCTGATGGTTTATTGTGAGTTTCTGAATTTGGAGTCGCTTCTAGGATTTCTCCTGAATGAATAAAATTGGGTTCTATCAACAAACAACTGATTGTTTCTCTCTCACACATAGTAAATTATGAGAAAGACCAGAGTGCTTGGAATGCTACATCATCTAAATGCATGAATAACTGATGTCCTAATGACATTTCGGCCTGAAACATCAACTGTACTCTTTTCCACAGATACTGCCTGGCCTGCTGAGTTCCTCCAGCATTTTGTGTGTGTTGTAAAGAGAAGGTTTCCTAGATTAAATAAATGGGGAAGCCACACGTCCACAACGCAAAATTAGGGTGGCACAGTAGTGTAGTGGTTAGCACAATGTCTTACAGTGCCGGCAACCCAGGTTCAATTCCCACTGCTGCCAGTAAGGAGTTTGTACGTTCTCCCTGTAAGCGTGTGTGTTTCCTCCAGGTACTGCAGTTTCCTCCCAAAGTCCAGAGACCTACTGGTTGGTAGGTTAATTGGTCATTGTAAATTGTCCCGTGATTAGGCTCAGATTAAATTGGGGATTGTAGGGTGGCATAGCTTGGAAGGACCTATTCCACATTGTATCTCAATAAATGAATAAGCTCATACATCATTTTGTTATCTTCATTGATTCCATTTATAGTGATGAGTGCAAGAATATTGTCTCTCTCAATGAAAGCAATAGGGGAAATCGTAGCTTTAATAATAAGATAGTAGCAATTGTGATAAAGAAATCATGGCTAGGTCACACAGAACATAAATCTGTCTTGCAAAAGCCAATCACTTGTCACAATTTTTCTGCCGTTTCCGTAAGAACGAGCCCCGTTGGTGAGTGACACTTGCCACATCCTCCCAACCTGGAAAGTGCTACGTCAAACCTTCCAACCTACTACCAAACCCATTGCTTAAAGCTTTCATCATTGTGTGCCCTCAGGCTGAGTCTCCGAGAGGAGATGGATGAAGATAGTTAGAAAAGTAGAAATGAGCAGAGCAGAGGACAGGGATATTGTGAGACAAGTCTTTAACTTCTCTTGGATCTGGCTTTAAAATAGCTTCAAGCAAGGCTGCTAACTTTGTAACTCAGCACTAAGGGACAGGTTGTAGGTAAAACCAGAACAAGCCGTGTTGTGTACATTCAGTGGTTTAAATTGTCGCCTGTATGAGACATTAACACATAGATTCATAGAGAGTTTCGAAATGGACACCGAGCCTTTAACCCACTGAGAGCGCACCAGTCATCGACCATCCCAGTTACACTATCCCCACATTGATTTAATTCTGTTTTCCCACATCTTTATCGACTGCCCCCAAATTCAACCACTTACCTACACGTCGGGGCAGATCATAGAGGCCACTAACCTACTGACCTGCAAGTGTTTGGAGTGTGGGAGGTAGACATCACACCCTGCAAAAACTCATTTCAGGGAGGTAGCACCCCTGCCCGCCGCAACCCCATATTCCCCACCCCCCCCCCGGTCGACCTCTAAGGGTGTATGTAATACTTTGTTTAGTGATTTTGTCTAATCAGTAAACCAAGTTGGGTATATGCAGAAAATGTGACATTAAAATATGTACCTATATTATATTATATTATCATGGAGTCTTTTTTTTATTCTATACAACTTTAAGCAAGTCTACAGGGAGTTTGGCCTCATCACGTAGGACATCAATAGAGTAGCTCCTTAGCAGCTAGCCAGCTAGTTTAAATAACATTAGCTATGCTAATGAACGAATGACACCTGTTAAACTCACCTCAACATGTCTTTTACATTTTAACCCACCATGGGCAATAGAAAAGTCACTGTTGCAAACAGTGCAGCGAGCAACACTGTCATTATTTTTGAGGTCGACTGTAAAGCCCGCCCACAGAGAAAACTGATAGCTCTACTTAGCACGAAGAGAGACCAATCAGGATGGTCCCTCTCACTCTCGCTCTTCCTCTCCCTCTCCCACTCCACTCCAAAAAATAGATTTCCAAGATATTACATATAATTTGCGGGCATCAGGGAGCTGCTAACAATATGTGGGAGACTTCCAGAACTTCCGGGAGAGGTGGGATGTCTGGGGAGGAGAGCGGGCATCCAGGGAAAATGCACACAATCACAGGGAGAACGTGCAAACTCCAGACAGACGAGTTCTAAGTTCAGAATTGAACCTGTCTTGCCGGTATTGAGTCAGAGGCTCTATTAAATGCTTTACTGTGAATCCAAATGTGACAGAAGAAAAGGTTTACATTATACAAGGTTCACCAGTGTGGTTATCTATGTGTATACCTGTCTGGACATGCCCCTCTGCTGACTGCTCCTGTGGCTCCTCCCACAGACCCCTGTATAAAGGAGATTGGAGGCACTGCTCCTCCCTCAGTCTCCAAGATGTCGTGGTCACGTTTGCAGCTAATAAAATTGATGCACCATCAGCCAGTTAACCGTATCAGAAATCAAACAATTAGATTCTTCTAGCTACACTCCAGGCTATTCATAAGAATTATATCACAATATGCTTTTGCATCATATCAGAGGCCGAACCTGTTCTATCATATTAGGGAAGCTATGTCGATGACAATGCAGTTAAGTCCAGCGATGACATGAGCAGGCCTGAGGCCTAATGTTTGATGATCTCTGAGCCTGGCAAAGAATGACGTTTTAAAGACCTGGGCCTGGCATTAGAAGGCTCTGGGTCCTGAGTCCAGGAAAGGGTTGGACCCCCAAAGACCCAGGCTTAGGATTCTAGGGATCCAGGCCTGACATTAAGATGGCTCCAAGGGCCTGACCTGGCATCAGGCAAGCCACAGATTCCAAGGACCCAGCTCTAGTGCCATGCACTCTGAGACCTGGGCCTGGCACTGGGTGGGCCCCAAAGACCTCACCCAGCAATGAGAAGGCCCAAGGGCAGAAAGCATTGAATGGGCCCATATAACTACGGAGATTGTAACAAGAGTTTTATTCTTAAACCACAGCCTTCAGGGCACACCTTCTGGTCACCAAGAGCTACTGGGTTGTGGGATAACCTAGGTGACGATGTCACCTGTTGCTCCTTTTGTGGTCATAAGATTTTCTGTCTCCGGTGGGTTCCTCTGGCAATGCCATATAGGACAGACAACTTGTTTTTCATTTGTGGGAAGTCCCACAAATTACAGGACTGTTGGTCATTCCTGATTCCAAATGATGAACTGAGGGTCTTCCCTATCTGCTGCCTGCAGGGATCCTGTCCAAAAGTCACCAAGGACTGGATCAACACAACTGCTGTCCAATGTTTATCCACCAGAGAAAGTTAAGTTCAGATCAGGGCTTGTACTCAGATGGCAAAAGATGGCTGAGTCATAGGGTCAGACAGCACAGAAACGGGCCCTTTGGCCCATCTTGTCCAACCCTAGGAAAATGACTTTGCAAGGTGACATTGTCTGCCGTTGAAAAGAAATGTCAGCTAAGTTGAGCTGGCCGGAGGCTCAGGCTAATGCCTGCCTGACAACATGGCTCTCTGGCTGGCTGGCTTACACTTAGGATGGAAATTCTCAGCACTGGCACTAGATTAGAGCTGCTAGCAGTTTTACACGTAAGCTGGTCCAGAAGCATTTCATCTGGCACTGTGGACTCCAATCAGTACAACACAATTGCCCCCATCACTGAGACAAGAATGCAGGTGCAGAACACAGAAATCAATTGCAAGCATCAAGGGAATTAACTTCTGAGAAAATTAGTTAAAACCATATTTTGGAAATTGATTTATAGCTGGAAAATAAACTAATATGATATAATTGTATTAGTCAGATCACAGAGTTGATGATTACATGGCTCTGAATCTATAAAATTAGATAATCCATCAGAAATAGTTAGTGGTTTAAAGGTTACACTTTGCAATAGATTCTTAGTCAGTCTGTAATGGAGAAGCTTTGCTAAGTGAATTATGACAAACAATTTTCACCCACAAGGACAGATATTAAATAACAGTACAGTATTTCAAACAGAAGAGTGCCATAAATATCAGTACTCTATTTACTATTTCTGGTGCACCCACTCACTCTCCCACTTTGTGACTCATTGCTACACCGTGAACATTAATCGGGGTGATGTGATACCTGAAGGTCCCCTGGAGCGGAGGCAAAGCCTCACATTACAAATGACTTCAATTTTCAGCTGCTGGCTCATTTGACTCCCTGGAGCCAGAAGCAGGCCGATGAAGCCAGGTGTAATGGAGTATGTAAATATTGGTTCCAACAACACATCCCTTGTACATAAAATGCAACCATCATGAAGTTCTACTGACCTGTCTTATGGAGTGAACGCTTGGATGCAAGGGTCCATGAACGTATAGTAGTCATTATTTATTTACTTACTGCCCATTACCCCAGGGCTTCCTTCATTGTGTCAGTAGCCTCCTCTTGGTTTCACTACTGTCACGCATGCAAGTCCCTGGTGGAGACTCAGAAATACCATCACACTCAAATGAAGGATTCTTCATTTCTGTTTCTGTAACAATTCTGTTTTACCAGTCAAGATGGTTAGCCCTGAGCTGATCCCCAAACCTGGAGGACCAATGGACTATTCTTAGCACAGCCTCTACCCTTTGACCTGTTCGACATGGGTGACCCTACCAAGAGCCAAAGCAGAAAGCCCTGACTCCAGCCAGCCTAGCTCTCTGGGTCATTGAGGCACGCAAGCCTCCAAACCACGACAATGTTGTGCTCTTCTTGGAAGTTAACAGTAATTAAGGTGGGTAAATGGGGTCCAGGTACATGTCAGTCGAATGGCAAAGCATGCTTAATGAAATGCCATGTGATCTCATGCTCCATTGTTTTGTTGGGGAAACACTGGAGCTTAATTGTCTCAAGCTGAAAATGTACCCATTCTTTTCACATCAATGGCAGGAAGTGGCCCTCATTGTAATTGTGATTGTAAAGAAGACCCCTAATTAACCCCTACCTGCGGTCAACAAAAGACATGCATAAAACATAGAGCAAGAAAAGGCTATTCAGCCCATCATCTACATTCCTTGCACAAATGGTGCGCAATTCTCTACTGCCATGCACCAGCTGAACCACTCAACCTTCTGAGCAACTGCTGCAATGTTTCTTTGGGAATAAATGAAACAAGCTTTGAACTGTCCAGCCCAAGTTACACCATTTCTCAGATACCCCTCAACAAATGAACCAAGCTGGTAAGGGAAGCTTAGGTATTATGCATGCAAAAACAACAACAGAGTAGAACGACGAAACGTTTTTGCTGAGACACATTGGGCAACTTACAGTCTGGGAACTATGAACCAGGTCCACTGAGGTGAAAACATGGCACTCAAAAACCCATGTGAAAAGAGAGATCCCTCCGCGTAGAGGAGTCCCAATCAATTCATTGCACAATCAATCGGCCACAGACTAATTTCCTACGTTCTCCAGTTGATCCGATACAGTTCAGAAAGGGCCCGATTTTTCTTTATATAGTGATGTGGAAATAATAGATTCAGTAACACACTATTACTTATGAAGCATATTGACATTTATTGATTTATTTTTTATTTATTGAGATACAGAGTGGAGTAGACCCTTCTGGCCCTTCGAGCCATGTCGCCCAGCAGCCCACCACTAGCCTAATCTTGAGACAATTTACAATTAGCCTACTAACCAGTACACCTTTGGACTAGAGGAAACCCACACGGTCACGGGGAGAACATACAAACTCCTTACAGTCAGCATCGGAAATTGAACCCGGGTCATGCTACATTACCGTGCTGCCCGATCATCAGATATTCCAGAACACTTCTTCTGGGCATAGAAGCAAATGACGGTGTCAGAGAAAGGTATATCGGCACTAGTGTCCTGAGGCATCAGCAAACAGGTGTGTTTCAAGGAGTGGAAAATTGCCCATTATATTTCAAAATAAGGACAAGTACATTGGAGCTGCGTGTTCCTGACAAAAATGGGCATTGGTGACCATGTTATTGGTGCATAAATGCCATTTGACATCACTGTTGTTGGCACCTTCCAACAACTTGCTGACAGCTGTGAACTGGACTAATGTGAGCTGGCTCCAATCTCACCGTGGTCTTAGTCCACATACGGACCAAGGCAGTATTTGACCCAAGTGAGGCAGCAAGGACCCTGGTGAAAGTGAAGTTGAGGGGCACCAGAAAGAAAGTCCTCCAGTAGTTGGAGTCATCCCTCACGTGAGGAAAGGATGCTGTGGTTGTTGAAAGTCAGTCATCTCACTGCCAGGCCAACAAGTTTACAAGTTGGTGTCTTGGGCCATTCTTAATCACCTGTTTCATCAATGACCTTCCTTCCATCAGAAAGTCAGAAGTGGGGACGTTCACACTGACAACTGCACATTGTTTAGCTCCATTCGCTATTCCTGAACAAGTTAAGTAGTCCTTGCCTGCTGGACCTCTACAGCATTCAGACCCAGTCTCCAAGTGACAACTAACGCTAGTGCTACAAAAGCAGAAACCCATATCCAACAAGAGAGAGACTAACTATCGCTGATATCTTCACAATCAACCACCTTCATTTGGTATGCAGTGGCATCACCATTGCTGAGTTCTTTACAATCAATACTTTGGAGATCATCATTGATGAGAGCTAAAATAAATACTGGAGCTGCAAGGGTAGCTCTGAGACTAGTCTTCATCATCCACAACACACAGAGAATGCTGGAGGAACTCTGCAGATCGGGTAGCATTTATGGAAATGAGTAAACAGCCGATGTTTCGGGCCGAGACCCTTCTTTGGGACTGAGAAGGAAGGAAGATGATACCAGAAAAAAAGGTGGGGGGGGGGGAGGGGAAGGAGGCTAGCTGGAAGGTGATAGGTGAAGCCAGGAGGGTGGGAAAGGTCATGGGCTGGAGAAGAAAGAATCTGATGGGAGAGGAGAGTGGGCAATAGGAGAAAGGGAAGGAGGAGGGGACCCAGGAGGAAGTCATAAGCAGGTGAGAAGAAGTGAAAGGTCAGAGTGGGGAAGGGGGGGAGGTGGGTGGGAAATTTGTTCACCGAAAGGAGAAATTAATATTTGTGCCATGAGGTTGGAGGGTATCCAGGTGGAATATAAGATGTTGTTCCTCCACCCTGAGGGTGGCCTCCTTTTGGCCACAAGAGGAGGCCATGGATCGACATGTTGAAATGGGAGTTGGAATCGCAGTTAAAGTGTTTTGCGACTGGGAGTTCCTGCTTGTAGCAGATGATGCAGAGATTCCCAATGAAGCATTCCTCCAAAGATGGAATATCGTTCATTTTCCTGCGTGACTGGAGTTCCAACAAAATAAACCAAGCTAGAGCACAACCAGAACAAACAGCACACTTCACTGACATTACATCCACCACTCCCAACGTCCATTCCCTTCAACACCAGCACACTGTGGCTACAGCGTGCACCATTCGCAAAGTGCACTAGTTACCCATCCGGGCTACTCCAAGAAGACCTATGATCTTCACCACTAGGGTAGACAGAGCAGCAGATTTGTGAATACAGGTTCCTCTCGAACTATCTTTCCTTTCAGTTAGTCCTGACGAAGGGTCTCGGCCCGAAACGTTGACAGCGCTTCTCCCTATAGATGCTGCCTGGCCTGCTGTGTTCCACCAGCATTTTGTGTGTGTTGTTGTTTAAATTTCCAGCATCTGCAGATTTCCTCGTGTTTCCTCTCGAACTATTACCTTTCCCTCATTGCCACTAGGTCTGAATTGTGAAATTCCCTCTACTGGAAGTTTCTTCCAACATTTTAAGCGGGTAGTTCACCTCCCCCCCTCCCCCATCTTCTCAAGGACATTTAGGGTTGGGCCTTTTCAGCAATCCTCAATAAAATGGATAAGTCAGAAGAAAATGTAGATTGCAGGAAGTAGTGCAGTGGTTATCGAAACACTCTACAGTACCAGCCTCCCTAGTTCATTTGCCACTGCTGTCTGTAAGGAATTTGTACATTCTCCCAGTAACTGCACTGGTTTCCTCCAGGTGCGCCAATTTCCTCCCACAGTCCAAGGTTAATTGGTCATTGCAAATTGTCCCGTGGTTAGGGTAGGATTAAACCAGGGGATTGCTGGGCAGCAAAGTTCAGGGCCTATTCCACGCTGCATCTCAATACATAAATAAAGCCGAGGGTTGTAGGGGATTAGATTTGGAGGGAAGAGAGAGGAATTTTGAAGGGTTGCTGGGATGGATATTGGAGAAATAAGGAGGTGAGGAGGGCTGGTGTTTTGGAAGCATTTCCACATAGGAATATTAACTTATGTTGTCAGTAGCTTAGATGCCAGGGAGTACAAGGCTGATTAACTGAATGTGAGAGAACACAACCATTAATATTTGGATAAATTAAATATGAAGAATTTCACTATCAATGTTAGGTACAGCTGTATCATTCAGCAAGGTTTATTACTGGGATACCGTACATGATGTGTTTAACGACAACATCTTCGAATGAATCAAGAGAAAGTAAAGGAACTCTTTCACAGTGCTTAGATATGTTTTGAGTTATGTAATTTTTTTTGGGTTATTCTTTAACTTTTCATTATGTATGACTTTAGTTTTCTTGCTGCCAAATTAAATCAATATAAGCTGTCATATCAAGTGACAAGGAAACTGTTAAGATACTTAATTTCTTTATAATTGTCAATCCAAATGCAAGGTGAGAATAAAATGTCACAGATATTAAGGACAGTTTACCATGTAGATGTTGTTGGCTTTGGTTGATGTTCATTTAACCAGTCCCCTCCTGAACATAAATATTTGAAACATTTAATCAAGATTTATTCATTTCTGTTGAATCTGATTATATTTTAAGATAACTATGAAGATGAAAAGAAAAAGTGAAGGGGCCAGAAAAGAGAAAGTGTTAAAGAGACAGAGAAAGGGAGAAAAAGAGCAAAAGGAAAATATTTAGAGTGGAGGAAGGTAGAAAGAGAGAAAAAGACAGAGGAATAGAGAGAAGAGGAAGATAGAAAAGGGTGAAGGAAAGGAAGAGAAAGGGGAAGAGAAAGATATTGTGAAAGTGAGAAAGAGTGAAAGAAAAAGAAACAGAGATACAGAAGGAAAGGATGGAGAGAAGACAAGAGTGAAGGAGAGAGAGGGGGAGAAAGTGTAAGAGAAAAACAAAGAAAGAGAGAGAAGCAAACAAAAATAGAATGAGGGAGAAAGCAAAGATAGAAAGAGAAAGTGAAAGAAAGAAAAACTGGGGAACTAAGAAGAAAAGGTGAATGTGAGACAGAAAGGTAAAATGAAAAGATAAACAGACAGAGAAAAGAAGAGAGTGAGGGAAAGAGAAAAGATGAAAAAGAGATAAAGGAAATAGAATAATGAGGAGAGAGAGAAGGAGGAATGGAAGAGAATAAAGAAGAGGAGAGAGTGACAGAGAAAAAAAAGAAACAAAATTGAAGCGAGCCATTTGCATTTATATAGAGCTTTGCATGACCTTTGACTGTGCCACAGAAGTTTGCAATTAAAGACTTTGATTTGAAAGAAGGACTTTTCAATTGTTATTACTGTTGTGATGATGGAACATTTTTGATGATTGACATTTTTGTACTCGACCCTCAGGGTAGAGATGAGATGCAAATCCAGTCTCTGATTTCCCTGTGGAACCAGTGTTTACACCTACACATTTGTGATTGCCATAAAATCCATGTCATACAGACACCCGGACTTGCTCAGATGATGTGCAGACGGAATACATATAACTACTCTGTGTGGAAGTTGCCCTGGTGCCTTTATAATGATACTTTTCAGAAATTAATTCTCAAGCATTTATTACTGATCTGTAGTAAAAGCAAGGAGCATGTAAGAGTCATATTCAAGCCAGAAAATGCAATGATAACAGGCTTCCCCCACCCCACCACACCCCCAATAATACCACACCCCCTCTTCCAGGTATTCTAGGCTTTTGCAACAATTGTACTACTTTACCATGACTCAAACATAATGAAATGATTTTGTTTTCGTATTCAGGATTCCCATGATTTCAGCAGTCTTCCTGCTGGCAGCTGAGTTACACTCATTTTGAATTATCATCTGCATGTTTGGACTTGCTCTGCTGGAGCACAATCACAACTTTCAGGCCAGTGAGAAAATCTCACATTTCTGTGAAGCCCACAAACAAAGTGTGAACTGAATCCTTGCCCCAACATGGGCAACGGTGAACTAGTTGATTTGTGAATTGCAGTTCATACTCCCTCTGTTAGAGCAACAATTGACAAGATTTACAGTAGAATCACAAGCAAGAGAAAATCTGCAGATGCTGGAAATCCATGCAACACACACAAAATGCTGGAGGAAGTCAGCAGGTCAGGCTGTGTCTATGGAAAAAGGTAACAGTCGATGCTTTGGGCTGAAACCCTTCTTCAGGACTGGAGAAAACAAGATGAGGAGTCAGAGTTAGAAAGTGGGGGCAGAGGAATACTTTTTTGTGAATTACAGTTCAGATGGACTCCTTTGTTACAATTGATAAGATTTACAGTACTACTATTTTGCATAACACTTTTGATTTTTTTGAGGTAGTGCTTTCAGCCTACATCTTAAAAAACTAAAAAATCTTCTTAAAATCTCCCAACTTATGAAAACATTGTTTATTAGCCTTAACAAATGTTCTATAATCTATCTCAACCATACTGATTCTTATTTTGAAGTGAATGCATTAAACATGTTCACATGAGATTAATTTATGAAAATATTAAACAATAGATCTCACTTAGGCAGACGGTGCATTTTTCACTTGTTTGAAATGCAACACAGTCAAAATGCTGGTGAAACTCAGCAGGTCAGGCAGCATCTATAGAAATGAATAGACAGTCGACATTTTGGACCAAGACCCTTCTTCAGGACTGAGAAAGAAGATGCCAGAATAAAAAGGTGGTGGGGGCGAAGGAGGCTAGTTAGAAGGTGATAGGTAAAGCCAGGTAGTTGGGAAAGGTAAAGGAATCTGTTAGGAGAGAAGAGTGGACCTAGAGGGTTAGGAGAAAGGGAAGGAGGAGGGACCTAGGGGAAAGGAATAGGCAGGTGAGAAGAGGTAAAAGGTCACATGGAGAGTAGAGATGGGGGAAGAATTGTTTATCAGAAGGAGGAATTGATATTAATACCATCAGTTTGGAGGCTACCCACATAGTATATAAGGTGCTGCTCATCCGCCTTGAGGGTGGCTTCAGCTTTTGTTTTATCTGCAAGGAACAGTTTTTCCTGTGATTAAAGTTCACAGAACTTGTCAAACACCATTCTCCTTTCATAAAACCATGCTATCTCTGCTTTATTGTATTATGATTTACTAAAAGTCCTACTTCCATAATAATGGATTCCAGTATGTTCTTCAAGGCAGATGTTCAAACTACAAAGTAAATTTATTAGCAAAGTATGTATATGTCACAATATACTGCCCTGAGATTCATTTTCTTGCAGCCATTCAGAGTGGACCAAAGAAGTACAACAGAATTGATGAAAAACTACTTAAGAACAAAGAATAAGTGAAAAAAAAAACAATGTGGAAAAGAATTCGAACTGTGCAAATACAAAATTAAACAAATAATAATTATAATAATAATAAACAAGTGCAGAACATTAAACATAAAGAAAGGTGCAATAAACCTAGTAGATTATAAAACAGAGCAGCAGGATGCAATACAACTGTTGGATGAATATGAAACATATAATTATCTGGGATATCAACAAGCAAAGAGAAAAGATCATACTGTAATAAAGGAAAACCTCCAACAGAATTTACTTTAGGTGTAAGAAAAGCTGCCAAACAGAGCTCAAACACGCTTAGATTAACACCACTCAGGACAGAAGAAGGAAGCGTAATAACAGACAAAAAAATTACACAACAGTCAAATAAAACTTTTAAGGTTATATTTTCATCAATGAAAACAGGATTCAGCACTCTATGCAAGAACAGGAATTCTGATAAGAAGTATACACTACCTGAACTTAAAGGAAAGCATTACCCAGCAAAATGACGAAATTACCACTATTGAAAGAAAAGTTAACCAATGGAAAAACTGACTCTCCATGGAAGACATCCTCATGATCTGAGCAGACTAGATAATCACAAGGACGTGTTGAAGACCTGGCTCAGAGTTGGAGACCTCTTCCCAGAAACAGAGGGGCTCTTGTGGTAACATAGGACCAGGTGGTTAACACAAAAAGTACCAAAAATACATAATAGAAGACCAACAAATTCAAGATGATAAATACAGAAAATGCCAAAAGATACTAGGAAAAAGACAACACATTACAGGATCCTGCAGCAGTTTAGCTCAATCTGATTACTTACACAGGCACAATTAAGTGGCAAACATCATTCACCCAAATCTTGCTTTGAAACACAAACTCATAAAAGACACCATAGTCCACTATAAATACAAGCATGATCCAGTTTTAGAATCAGTGTTCCACAAATTATATTATGACTGATCCATTTTTATAGATAGGGCAATCCATAATAACCATCCAGATATAATATTACAGTATCAAAAAGCAAGAACAACTTAGTAGATAAAGCTATTCCAAACACACATAACATTCATGAATCAATAAGTGAAAAGCACAAGAAATATGTTGAATTAAAAGAGGAAATTGAAAGACTATGGAACATGAACAAGGTATACATTGTCCCAGTAATAAATCTACATCTTGGATCCCAAAGTCACTACATGATAGCATTAAAAATTAGGCCTACACAGCAATATTTATGTAAACCTCCAGAAACCACAATGACAAACACCACTAGGATAGTCCGAAAGTTCTTAGCAATTGAGAAAAGAGTGTGCTTGGCTATGTCTGCACCTCAGGTTTTTACCAGCTTGAGCTGAGAGAAAGTCAAATCGTAATAATTAATAATACTAATAGCATTAGTTGTTGAGTCTTTGAAAGTAAGTTCATAGGGTTGTGGAATCAGTTCAGTTTTGAGGAAGCCAGCTATGATGGTTCAGGAGCACAATGGTTCGAAGGGTAATAATTGTGCCTGAACATAATAATTTTACTTTGAACTTTGAACTATTTCATTACATTATAACAACTGCACAAACCTGCAGGACGTCAATGGGGAACTCCATAATGAGACTAACAATGTCAGTTTCATGCAATGTCTACAGAGAGAAAGCCAGCAATGTTGCAGTGTGAGCATCATATTTGAAGCTCTTCATTTTTATGCAGTATTCACAGAGTAATTCTTAACACATTCACAAAGGGGTGGTATGGTAGTGAAGTGGTCAGCACAATGCTTTACAGTACCAACCATCCAGGTTCAATTCCTGACGGGTTTGTACGTTCTCCCCGTGACCACATGGGCTTCCTCCAGGTGCTCTAGTTTCCTCCCACATTCCAAAGATGCACTAGTTGGTAGATTAATTGGTCATTATAAATTGTCCCATGTTTAGGTTGGGATTAAATTGGGGGATTGCTGGGCGGTCTGCCTTGAACGGCCAGAAAAGCCTATTTTGCGCTGTATGTCAATAAAAAAATACAAAATAATTTCTAGATCTAGGAATGTCCCATGTATTAAAATACTGTAATCATGGATCTGTTATAAATCCTTTATAAGCATAAATAACATGTATACGGATAAATCAAAGACCAAAGATCATTCAGGAAAAATGGCATGTTCAGGTGCAGTTCAACAACTTTCCAAATGAAGACACATAACATTTGACTGGGTTGTGTCACATCAATTGCAGCTCTGTAACAAGAATGTAAAAAGACAGATGAAATGTCACAGGTAGCATCTATGAAGGGGAATAAATAGTCTGCATATCAGGCTGAGACTCTTCAGTGGGACTGGAAGGGAAGGGGGAAGAAGCCAGAATAAAAGGTGGGTGCAGGGGAAGGAGTACAAGCTGGCAGGTAATAGGTGAGACCAGGTGAGGGGGGAGTTGGCTGAGGGATGCCGTACAAATCTGGGAGGTGATAGATGGAAAATATAAAGGGCTGAAGAAGAAGGGATCTTATAGGTGAGAACAGTGGACCATGGAAGAAAGGGGGAAGGGGAGGAGGAGGGAAACCAGAGAGAGATGAAAAGTAAAAGGGCAAGAGGGCAACCAGAATGGGAAATGGAGAAAGAGAGAAATGGGGGAGGGGAGAAGAAATTACCAGAAGTTAGAGGAATTGATGTTTCTTCCCCTCCATAAATACTGCCTGACTTGCTGAGATGACATGACAGCTGACATCTACAATAAACAAACAGTGGTTCTTGTGAGTTCTTTCCAAGGTTCAACATTCCAGCTGGTAAATGCAAAATGATTTTCAAACTGAAGTCAAGTATCATGCCAGCCAAAGCTGGCAAGCTTTATATAAATTTCGATTGAGAATTTATCATATAGATATGTAAATGTATTCTTTGTGTGGGAGAGGTCTGGCCGACTGATGTGTGAATGAGTAGGAAGCAGTCAGTGTAATTAACTTTTTATCCAATATTGTTAGAAGAACTGATTTATTTTTTGTTGCTTAAAATGTACTTAAAGAATCACCATTTTTTATATAAAAATGGAAATATATTGTTCACAAAAAGGGACTGGGAGTTGTTGAGTAGCAGTGAAAAACAAGTCAAGTGATTTTATCCTTCAAGCAAGCACATTTTTAAAAATTGCATAATTTTTTGCATTGTTGCAAGCAAATTGCTTTTACTGAGTTCTTCCCACACTTTGACATTACAGCCTGCCAGACCCCTCCCATACAAGGTACTGATCTACATATCTATAGATTAAGTTCTCAGTCTAAACAAACATTTAGGTTGGGTTACATAAGGGCTGCAGATTTTAGAATCTGGAGCAAAAACAAACTGCTGGAGGAACAGGCAACATTTATGGACAGATATATACTGCCAATGTTTTAAGTTGAAACTCTTCATCTCATCTGCCGTTCGCAAATGATGTTGTACTTAACAGATGAGCAGTGTTGTTGCAACTGTGTTATTGAAAGAACGATACAACGGCATCCTCCCTTCTCTGCTCCATTTCCGATTTCCACAGGAATCACTCTCTTAATAACTTCGGTCTGCTCATCCCTTCCCACCTCCCTCTCTCCATCCCCTGGAACTTACCCCTCCAACTGAAGGAGGTGTAATACCTGACCCTTCACCTCCTCCATCACCATCATCCAGGGTCTTAACTAGCTTTTCCAGGTGGGACAGAGGTTCACCTGAACCTCTTCCAGTCCAGTCTGCTGCATTCAGTACTCGTAATGTGCCTCCTCTACATTGGTGAAAACAAGTGTAGACTACGCCGCTGTTTCACGGAGCAGCTCCGCTCTGTTGGTAAGGCCATCCCAAGTTTCTGGTCACACGTCATTCAACTCTCCTTCCCACTCCCAAACTGGCCTGTCCGTCACTGGTCTTCTCCGTCTATACAATGAGGCTGCATGCAAATTGGAAGAACAACACCTCACCTTCCACATGAGTAACTTAACATCCAAACAGTATGATCACTGAACTTCTCACGCCTCTGGTGCTCTCCTACCATACACACTCACTGCCCACTTAGTTTTCTTCTCCTCTTTAAGGACGCCTTACTTGAGTCCACCAACACATTGAAGGATGAAGGTTGGATCTTCCTTATTTACAGCAATTGCTGCTGGGTTATGGTTTTGGATAATTCCCCTTGCCCCATCCGCACCCCCACCTAGAAGCTCTAATGCAGCATGCTAGGGGAAGTATATATGCTCCAGAACTGACCAGCTTGCTCTTTGAGATATTGAAGGCTGCCTTTTATGGTGAGAAGAAATGAACATTGGAAGTTCATGTTGAGGGCACACTTACAAGATTCATGGCAAATTCCCAACGTTTTTATTACTTAACCTTGGGCTGATGGTGGGCAGATACAGGGGAAAGAACCCTGCCCTCAACTGTTCCATAGCATGGCCTGCTACCATTGATTCCTTCCAAAACTGGTTTCACATCTTATGCTCTGTTGCTCTGATGTAATTCCCACTGCAACTTCTTTCCAAAAGGGGTAGCAACATGGAGGGAAGCCCATCCTTTTCTCTTCCTCCAAGCATTCACACCAGGCGTATGTTGCTTCTTTTCCAATTGGAAATAATGCCCAGGGTTGGGGTGCAATGCACACTCACACACTCTGGGTTTGCACCAGAAGGGCTAACCAGCTCAGTTCATTTGGACAATCACAGGGCTGAGGAAACTAATCACAAGGCTAAATTAGAGAAAATGAATGCCATTCTTTTGTTGATCCCAACACTTAGCTATCAGAGAATATTCAGTGACATTTCAAGTGTTCCAGAGATGTTTACCTGTTGCAGAGAACCAGTAAATTACAGTCATAGGATATTTATACAAACCTTTAAATTACATGTAGATCTGCCTGCTGCATATTGACATTTTGTTGAATGGTGTGGTTTAACCTATTATCAAACTGTCAAGTAGATCTTACTTCGAAGGAAGACAAGTAACCTTAAAAAGTCAACAGTTTTAGAATACAGCAAAACGCTTATGGACCAAACCTCAAAGATGGCCCAGAGAAGACACCGTTTTGCAGCAGGAATAAAGGTGTAAACTATTTTCTAAATGGGGAGAGAATTCAAAAATAAGAGGTGTGAAGTGACTTGGGAGTCCTTGTGCATGATTCCCTGAAGTTTAACTTGCAGGTTGAGAAAGTGGTAAGGAGGACAAATGCAATGAGAGGGCTAGAGTATAAGAGCAAGGATGAGATGCTGAGGCTTTACAAGGCCACACTTGGTGTACTGGGCCATTTTGGGCAGTTTTGGGCCTCTTATCTAAGAATTGATATGCTGGCATTGGGGAGGGTCCAGAGGTGGTTCACAAGAATGATTCTGGGAATAAAGAATTAGCATATGAGGAGCACTTGATGGCTCTGGGCATGTATTCACTATAGTTTAGCAAAATGAGGGAGGATCTAATTTAAAGTTGCCGAATATTAAAAGGCCTAGATAGAGAAGATATCTATCTAGGAGATGTATACTGTTTGCAGTAGTGGGGGAGTCTAACACCAAATGGCACAGCCTCAGAACAGAGGTAAGGAGGAATTCCTTTAGCTAGTAGGTGGAGAATCTGTGGGGAATTCATTGGCACAGACATCTGTGGAGGCCAACTCATGTGAGTATATTTAAAGCAAAGTTTGATAGATTTTTGATTAGTCAGGGCATCAAAGGTTATGGAGAAGGCAGGGGAATGGGGTTGAGAGGGATAATAAATCAGACATAATGGAATGACAGGGCACACTCCAGGAGCCGAAATAGACCAATGTTGTTCCTTTGTATTATGGTCTTATGGTACCAGAATCCTTTTTCAAATTTGATTTTGTGTGCCTTCCATCTTTTTCTATTTCCTCTTCCGACACTCCCTTTCTCTGAATCCTAAAATATGATATATACCTTTTCTTCATTTACCTAAAATCTTCCTCCACAGATGCTGTCTTATCAACTGGGTATTTCTAGGATTCTTGTTTATTTGAGATCTCCGCCAATAATAACGTGTCGCATCTCACAGGTCTGGCATTTATTCTTCTCCTTTTACTGTTCTTATTCTGTTTGTACACTTTGAGCGGACAGACCAGCTGTGCTTAACCAGCTGTCGCACACTCTTTCAGCCAACACCACCATCACTTGTTTTAGTCAGTCTCTCAAGGTGTCCACCAAACCACAGACTTCCCTTTGCTCTCTCCATGCCTTCCCTTTCTCTGCAATGTAGAACACTTTGATTCTTAAACTTCCCCAGTTTGATCTGAAAAGTTAACTCCTATTTCTTTAAATACAGAGGCTGCCTGATTCTGCTGAGTACCATCAGCTATTTCTGTTTCTATTTCCATCTTGGAGGCCCCAACTCACAGCTGTTTAGGTAAAAGAAAGCTAATGAAATGTTCTATTCCCTGTCACTGGCTTCACAACATTCTTTTATTCCATATTCCAAAGGAATTCTTTGGTACTGAAAGGCACATTAGAGGGTCATTTTGTAGCATGTTTGACCATTTTGGCTATGATCCCTCTTTAGCCTAACTTTCCAAACTCAAGGCACAGAGCCCTGCTTTGGTTATTGTGCATTTCGACAGAACGTGAGTGGAAGTATCAGATCCATCTGGAAGTTGGGGGGGAAGAGGGATGAAGGAATCGTGGAGTAGAGAGTAGTACAAGTGATTGGGTTTCACCAAAACTGTTGAGGAGTTGATTCAGGCAGTTGGTGATCAGATTGTAGTTGGAATGGGATGTGGGTTGTCAGAGTCAAGGAAGTTGGGGCATTCCCAAATCAGGCTCAAAGTCAATCTATAGAGTTAAACTCTATAGAAACAAGCCTTTGGCCCACCATGTCAGGTCTCCCATTGCATCTTTCCACACAAAATTCATTTACCTACATCGGATCCATAACTTTCTATGCCTTGGCAATCTAACGGTGATGGAGCCAGCCTCTAGGTGTCAGACCCAGTGATCACATCATTTGGAGAGCTGGAACCAGAGTGTGGTGGCAGCAGAATGGAATCACCTCCAAGAGGACCACAACCTTGTCATGGTTTGGAGGCTTGCATTCCTCAATGACCCAGACAGCTACATTGGTTGGAATCAGGGCTTTATGGTTTGGCTCTTAGTAGGCTCACCTATGCCAAACAGGTCAAAGGATAGAGGTCAGACAAAGGGTGGTCCACCAGATCTCCAGGTTCAGGGTTCAGCTCAGGACTAACAACCATAACTTGTAAAACAGAACTGTTATGAAAACAGCAATGAAGAATCCTTCTATATCTGAGTGTAGTGGAATTCCTGAGTCTCCATCTGTGACTTGCATGACTGACAGTAGTGAAAATTGAGCTACTTATATAACATAGAACATAGAACAGTACGGCACAGTGACATGATGAAGGAAGCCCTGAATACCACCAGAAGCAGAGGACCTTCATTGCTGCCCTAAACCCCAGTAGTGTAATGGGCAGTAGATGGGTAGATAGATAAAATGGAATCAGGAGGAGACGGTGAATTTTTCTGAGGGCGGCAGTGTTTAGGGCTAAGACTGTTTCTTGGGATGAGGGAATTTCAAACACAGTGGAGCAAAATGTCCTCAATGTAGAGGAGGTAATTTAAGGAAACTTTTCAGTCTTTGTTTATATATAGTTTTCATAAAATCTTACATTTCTTTATTTTCCTGTAAATGGCTGCAAGAAAATGAATTTCAAGGTAACATGTATGTACTTTGCTAATAATATTTACTTTGACTTTGAAACTAGCTGGTGGAGAATCCCAGCCCCGGGCTGCAAACCCTGGAGGGACAGCGCTGGAAAAACACGACTGTGAGAGCACGCAACAATGAGTGCCTTACAGCAATGAGATCTAGTTTCACAGACAATGACAAAGTGTAGACTTGCTGCACAGAGTAAGTCTTTTATGCAGCCACACTGCACTGCCAAATGTGCCTGGTCTATTTCCAGAACGGAGAAATTCGGCTGGTGGTTCTCACCGTCACGTTCCACCCCCGGAGAGACTTGATTTTGTTTTTGTTAACCCAAAAAATAAAATAAAAGGGTGAATATAATAATACGTGTTGTACTGTCCTGGTTGCTGGAAACCCCCTGTTGTGAGGAAGGAAGTCATGATCCCAGTTGGAGTCTGAAGCCCAATAGTGAAGTATTCTGCCTGTGTTTATTCAAATTCCTTCCCACAGCTTTAGGAGCTCCTGCCAATGAAATCACCAACACTCACACTCTTGAACAGGCATATTGAGAAACCTGAAGAACTCTACAAAAAGCAGGAGGCAACTTTGCATTAATTGAGACTGTGTGAAAAATTAATAGAGCACAAGTATTACTGGAGAGCGTTCAAAGGAGGTTCGTGAAAATGATTCCAGGATTGAAAGGCTTGAAGACCATTTTATGGCTCTGAGCTTTTATTCATTAGAATTCAGAAGAATGAGGGATGGCCTCATTGAAGCCTATTGCTTGATGAAAGGTCTTGACAGAGTGGACGTGGAGAGGATGTTTCCTATGATTGGAGAGTCTAGGACAAGAGGACACAGCCTCAGAGTAGAGGGCCATCCTTTTATTCCGGAGATGAGGAGGAATTTCTTTAGCCAGAAAGTGGCGAATCTGTGGAATTCTTTGCCATAGGCAGCTGTGGAGACCAACTCTTTATGTTGATAAATTCTTGATTGATCAGGGCTTGAAGGGATACGGGGAGAAGGCAGGAGATTGGGGCTGAGAGGAAAATTGGATCAGCCATGATGAAATGGTGGAGCAAACTCAATGGGCCAAATGGCCTAATTCTGCTCCTATATCTTATTGTCTAAATATAACGTGCAGATAAGGTGTAGAGAGGTTGACCAAGCTGCCGTCTCGATTGGAGGATATTTCTGAGAATGTTGGAGGCAGAGGGAAAATCTGATAGAAGTTCATAAAATTATGAAAGGCACAGAAAGGGTCAGAATCGTAATTCCCAGAGTAGCAATATCAAGTAAATAACGGCATACATTTAAGGTGAGAGGGGAGGTTTGAAGGAGAAGTGTGAGACAGATTTGTTTTTAACACAAAGAGTGGTGGGTGAGGAAGCTGCCAGCTAGTAGTGGAAGCAGATACAATGGTGGTATTTAAGAGGCAATTGGATAGACACATAAACGAGTGAGGAATGATGAAGGAATATTGATTGTGTACCAGAAAAAGAATATTAGTTTAATTTGACATTGTGTTCAGTGCAAAAAGTTTTATGTATTTCTTGTTTAATAAACCCAAGAGCAATAGTAGTTGCTTGACATTTCAGTTAAGTTCCACATTCTGCTACAGGACAAGATCCTTCATCAGGACATCAATGCTCCCCGCTTCATCAAGCATTAGCAAATCCTACACACCCCTAATGTCCTGGCGCAGACAACAGGAAGATTGTATGTAATTGGGTGTTGCCGTTCAGGCTGCTAATAGTTGTCATTCTCCAGTTGCTTTGAAGTAGTTCAATTATGTTGAACAACAATGAGTCAAACTTAGCAATTTCTCCTCCCCTCTCTCTCTCCATTCTCCTTTCTGGTTCTCCTCTCACTCTTTCTCTTTGCCTTAGCTGCCATCACTTCCCTCTGGTGCCCTTCTTCCCTTTCTTCCATGATCCGCCATCCTCTCCTATTAGATTAAATCTTCTTCAGCCCTTTATCACTTCAATCTCTCTCCTCCCAGCTTCTTACTTCATCCCCCCGTCACCTCACCTATCCACCTTCTCCCTCTACACCTTCTTCTCCCCCCCACCTTCTTATTCTGGCTCCGTCCCCCCTTCTTTCCAGTCCTGATGAAGGATCTTGGCCCAAAGCTTCGAGCGTTTATTCCCCTGAATGAATGCTGCTTGGCTTGCTAAGATTCTCCAACATTTTATGTGCATTACTCATTAAGTTGAATGTCCTTGAATGAAAGTAACAGATACAGCCCAGTTTATCACAGGTAAAGTCCTCCTCACCATTGAGTACATCTACGAGGAACACTATCACAGGAAAGCAGCATTCATCACCAAGGACCCAGACCGCCAGGTTCAGCCACAATTAATACCTCTCAACCATCAATCTCTTGTACCAAAGGGATAACTTCATTCCGTTTCACTCGCCCCATCACCAACCTATGCACTCTTCAAGGATTCTTCATCTCATGTCTTGATATTTACTGCTTATTATTATTTTTTTCTTTTTGTGCCTCTATTTGCACAGTTTGTTATCTTTTGCACATTGGTTGTTTGCCCGTCTTGTTTGCAGTTTTTCATTGACTTTATTGTGTTTCTTTTGTATTTACTGTGAATGCCCACAAGAAAATGAACCCCAGGGTTGTATTTGGTACTTAGATAATACATTTTCTTTGAACTTTTAATTTTGGTTTGCTAGGCCACTTTACACAATGCATCATATTGGCAAGCGAATGGGACCTATTCAAGACAGACCAAGTAAGGATAATAAGATTTCTTCACTCACGGACATTTAGAAAACAAACAGTATTTAAGATAGCCCAATAATTTCTTCATGCAAGCTTTCCCAGTGTTTTTTCAAATTGTGGTGATATCAGTACTCTAGATACACAATTCGAGCCTTTTACTTACATATGAGGTCAGTAAGATGGCCACATCCAGTGCTGTAGAGGTATAATAGTTATGTTATTGGATTAAGCAAACAAAGAGACCTGCAGTTGTGAGAGTAACCAAGATGTTGGTTTCATGAGTGCTGTTTATCACCAACCCATTTATGTGAGACTGCAAAATATTCACGTTATTCCATGGTTCAGAATTCTGCCACAAAGTCCTACCACAAGTTACAGGAAAAAATAAAAACAAAAAAAACTGAAGATGCCTAAAATGTGAAATAAAAGCAGAAAGTGCTGGAGTTAATCAACAGGGCAGGCAATATTTGTTGAGCTAAAGAAAAACAAAATTGCTGTTTCCATTTGGTGACTCGTCATCAGAAATGGAGAAGGGTAATTGACCTGTAGAATGAGTTCAGTTTCTTTTTCCATGGATGCTGTCAGATTCACATGGGACGTTCATAAACTTGCAAGATGGTGCACTGGATGTTGGGTGGGGGAGCATGTCAATGAATAACATAGAATTCTACAGTACATTACAGGTCCTTTGGCCCACATGTAACCTACTCTAGAAACTGTTGAGAATTTCCCTATCACATGGCCCGATTTTTTAAGCTACGGGAACAATACTGGAACATTTGAAATGAACAGAAACAAAAATCTGCTTCTTTACACAAAAGCTAAGGTTTTTGTTGTGTATTGAGTTGTGCAACTTGACCTCGTCTTCCTTGGGTTGCTGGAGTGATGGCTGACAATCATTTAACCAGCAAAGGGGGAGAGGAAAGAGAGAAAAAAACAACGATGGCTGCACACAGATGAACCAGCACACAAGTAAGTCTTGGTGAATTCTTAAAAGGCTGAACCCCCATTCAGTTTAGTTTGTCAGCTTTACAAGCTAGATACCATCAAACCTTGGTACCCAGAGTAATGCTTTTTTCATCAGTCAGTCAAAAAGAAGCCCTTTCCAAAGTACCTCACTGGAATGAAAATCGGAATCAGAGTCAGGTTTAATATCACTGGTGTTGGCCATCATGAAATTTGTTGTTATGCAGCAGAAGTACATTGCAATACATAATAATAAAAACTGAATTACTCCAGAAGAATATGGAGTATGCATGTGTGTGTATGTGTATAGAAGAAACTGTTCCTGAATCATTGAGTGTGTGCCTTTAGGCTTCTGTACCTCCTCCCTGACGGCAGCAATGAAAAGAAGTTGATGGTGATCCTGAATGAAGGATGCCGCCTTTTTGAGGCATTGCTCCTTGATGATGTCCTGGATACTGTGGAACAGACACATGCTAAATCAAATACTTCGATAATTTACACATGCCATTTTTATTACCCACTTGTTATCACATATTATTTGTGACAATAAATGTGACCACACAACCTAATAAGTTTTTGGCATGAAAATTAATTCCCAGCACATCAATAGGAGTCCTTTTCCACTAAAGCATAAAGCATAAGGTGACAGTGAAATATCAGAGAAGTGGCAACTTTTTTATCTGGTTTATTGATTTCTTAAACTAATTTCATAAAATAAGCATGTTTGAAAAGTGATAATTGAAATGCACAGTACAGGACAATCATACACGCTCACTTGACCAGATTCATTCCTCATTATATGATCTCATAATCCCCATCCCAAATTGAACCTCTCCTGAAAAATTCACATGTACCTAACAAATTTTACCCAATCTAAGCCTCTAGCAACAAGGGAGTCCTAGTTAATAAAGGGGACAATAAAGTCACCAGCTACATTAACTCTACTGATGAGTGCATAATGCAACAGTGCTGGTGGAACAAGACAATGGAAACAGTGTTTGCTTGTTTGATGTGTTCCCAAGATGCACATTTTTGTTCCAGGTCCTCTCAGCTTTGATGCTGCAGAGAGATTTGAGTTATCATTGTGTTTTCAGGCTTTTATTTCCTTTCCAAGTAATTAGTATTGCCTGCAGCACATGGCCTGCCAACCTGGAGGCATATGAATTAACTCCCCTTATTGAAATTTGAAATCCTGCACTGACAATATCCAAGCAGTGGTCAAAACGTGAATAGTCTGTCCACTACGTACTTTGTAATTAGCTCCAGACAGCTCACAATCTGTTGGGGATCACAGAGGATTTCAGTAATGCATTCAGAAGCACGTGCATCATGGAGCCAGCAGCCAATTCTACCTAGTTACTTTAATTTTCCGGTTGGCACATAAGCGTTGGATCAGTGCCGTGCCACATGGCAAGTACCTGCAAACAGAAGCTGAGTGCCTTTGTCCAAATTGTTATGAGGTTTAAATATGCACATCATGATAAAGTCTGAGTACCGAGCAGATCCTTCAGATTAATCGTCAGGGGAAGGCAGAGAGTAATGGAAATTAAGAGGGCAAAGTTGGAAGACAACTCCATCTGTTATCCAATTAGCCTTCCATTTCAAGCAAATAAAACTACTATAGTTATCAGAGAAATTCCCTTCTCTATGCATCTGTATAATCAAGCAACAAGTTGTTTCTTCCCACAGAAACTGCTCCACACTTTCTGATTTCTGATCTTTCAGAGGAAGTTGCACAAGAAGCAGTAAGAAAGCACTTCCCTTTAATCTTTCCTGTACTTTCAAATCTCTACAGTGCCACAGAGGGGAAGGAGAGTGTGGTGAACTACATATACCTGTCTGGACCCCCCCCCCCCCCCCCCCCCCGCTGACTGCTCCTGTGGCTCCTCCCACAGACCATGGCTCCTCCCACAGACCCCCGGTATAAAGGCGATTGGGGACTCCGCCCCAGCCTCAGTCTCCGGGATGTAGTGTGGTGGTCACTTGCTGCTTGTTCTTTCTTCCAGCCAATAAAAGCCGATATCTCGCCTCCCGTCTCGGAGAGTTATTGACGGTGCATCAGAGAGCAAAAGGTGCAGGTTCAGGAATAAGCCTGAAGTTTTCCTTCAGGAATTGGGCAGGGTTTAAGCTTCCCTTTACCTCAGGAAAAACCACACTGGTGCCGAGTCCTTGACTTTGCAGACTTTGCATGGGTTTTATTAAGTTCTTCTATGAACAGTTGTGGGAATCGCCTCCGTACACAAACTGATATAAGGGCTCTCCCACAACTCTTGGTCAAAGTTTAACACCAGAAGCTGCAGCCACCTGTTCAACTAGAAGGCCAGGGAATTAGCTGACTCGATTCAGAATACATCAGCCATCTCCAAAGAAGGAAATAAAGCCTACTGTACGAGCAGATTCCCACATCTATTTCCCAGCATTGCTTGGGCCGTGGTTCCATTTCCCCTTCTTGAATTAATATTCACTCTCCCCTTCAATGATTTTCTTACCAAGGACTGAACTAAAATCCACCCATGGTGCTGCAGTTGAGAAGAACCAGCAATAAAGACTGGCCCTTTTTTGCCTCTCTCAAGTAACTATTGGCACTTCTGATAAGCAACCCAATAAATGACTTTATGTCAAAATAGTTCACCTTTTCTTCCCTCTGGAGAGAAGAAGATCAAATGAAAATCACGTAAGGTCGCAATCAACGTTCCTGATTGATCTGGCACATGTTTCTGGGAGCTTTCCTGGGTGACCCAGATGAATACGAATAAAAGAACTCTTCCAAGCTGAGAAATATGGATCCAATTGTTGAAAAGACTTTAGGGTGATCATTTTGATGGAGGGTTCACAAGTGTCGCCCCTAAAGTAGCAAGAGCTATGTAATATACTCTTGGACATTAAACCCATCCCACTTTCCATTGAGGTCCTGTCACATTTGAAAGTTAATGTTTTATTTTATTGACATACAATGCAGAGTAGGCCCTCTCAGCCCTTCGACCTGCACCACCCAGCAACCCCTGATTTAGCCCTAGCCTAATCACGGGACAATTTACAGTGTCCAATTAACCTACGAACTGGTATGCCTTTGGAAATCCAGAGGAAGCTCATGCGGTCACAGGGAGAATGTACAAACTCCTCACAGACAAAAAACGGGAATTACTTAACATGAAAAAATGCAGTTTTGCCACTACCAGATAGGTGAGAAATAAAATGCTTAATAAAGTTCATATTTTTCTCGAAGAGTTACAGTATGAACACACATGACAGTATCTGCAATTACCATGATAACTGCGGAGAACAACATCTGTTTAGCCATCTGCCACCAGAAGAAGCTATTCCTTGAAATGTTGGCACTTACCATTTTGCTTCTCCTGATAATCCAGCCCTAGAGCACAATGACAGCATCAACACTCAGTGTGTTTGTTTCGGTGTGCCAGCGTGTGCGCTTGGTAGCAGGTCTCTGAAGAAGGATGATATTTGAGAGGGTTTCTAACAGTCTGTTTTAAAATGACACATCGTGAAGTCACACTGCACTTGCAGAAAAGGGAAATGTTGTGTGATGCTGAGGTAGATGCTGGGATGCGCTGGGACACATCATCAGCGATGTAACCTGGGGTCGCCAGGTGTTCCGGGTCTTCCAATATTGTACGTTCTCGTCCAGGTGACCGAGCCAGGGTTAATCAGGTCCTGGCTTGTGTCCCAGCAGCACTGGTCCATGGGTCACACCTCTTGCTCCACAGCTCGCTCAGCAGCCTCTGTGGTAGCCCTGATGGCTCTTTTTTTTGCAGCCCCCGTAATGTTCTGCACTGTGGGCAGCCAGCAAAAAAGTCCACACTCCGTCTCTATAGGCTCATATCGTGCCCTCCAATCCTGCCTCTGGCACTGCTCTACCAGCTCCTGGTATTTGGCTTTCTTACGTTTGAACGCACCCTCGATCCAGTTTTCCCGAGGAACTGTCAGTTTTACCATGACCACCTGCTTCGAGGTTTCTTGACAGAAAGACTATGTCAGCCCTCAGGAACGATGAGGTCGGGTAACTTTAATTGCTTAACCAGATCGTCTTTCAGTTGTCAGTCAGATGCCATGGCGAGCAAGCCTGTTGGTGATTGGGGCTGAGGCTGTGGTTGGCCACAGGATGCTCTTACTCAATACAGACAAACTAAGGTAGGTCACTCTAGACCAAGGATCTTTGATTCTCACTTTTTCTGACAAATAAAATTAACTGGAACAGAATACTATTGATTTGAACTCCCCATCTTGTTATCCATCTAATGCTTCAAATTTCTTTTGCTCATTTAGCATTTTTAATCTGAATTAACTCACTCCAGATCAAACCATAGCCAACGGTAATTAGAACTGGCAGATAAAGTTCATACGCACAACACAATAGTATCTGTCCCGGGTCCAGTACATTGGTGCCATTTCAAAGATGGCATGCTAGCACCTCTCCTTTCTCAGAAGTTTGTGCAGAATTGATATGACATTTAAAACTCTGACAAATTTCTATAGATGCACAGTAGAGAATGTTCTGTCAGGTTGCATCCCAGTTGAATATGGAAACACTAAGAATAGAAATGCTGACAAAAAGTAGCAGATACCGAAGCCCGTCACTTTTAAGGACTCTACAACTCGAGTCCTCATTATTTATTTACTTATTTTAATATATTTTTCATTTCTCTTTCGCACATTGGTTGCTTGTCAATCCTTGCGTGCAGTTGCTTATTGATTCTATTGCATTTTTGTTCTACTGTGAATGCCCACAAGAAAATGAATTTGAGGGTAATATATGGTACCACATATATATTTTAATAATAAATTTATTTTGAACTTTGAAGTAATTGGAATTTGAATCTCTGAATTATGTGAACTTAAATTCTAGGTTCTCAAATTCTAAAACTTGTTTCGACTAAAGACAGTAATGATTGAGTTATAATTAAAATCGTAACAACTATTAACCTGACAGTTATGTTGAAATGGTTAAAAATAGTTCAGAAATAGATATGAAGAGGGGTACCTACTCACAGTTGTGCATTTTACCCAACATATCCCACTGTACAGCAGTCTCAAACTTTAGAAGCTCTCAGTGGTTGAAAATTTAAGGAATTATGTTTCTAAAGTCATCCTTCACTCTTAAACAACACACACATGTCACGTGTAAATTACATATACTGCTTCCCAGCACATTATTTTCTGAAAGAAATCTTCATGAATAATTCAAGGTTATTTAGATCCAACATTTTCCAAGTGAGTCTAATCCACAGACTGAATATTTGTTCACTGAAATATTATTATTACAGATTCATTCTAAATTCAATTTCTTGCAAGCACAGGCAATTTATTTTTTTTTCTGTGGTGCTGACCAAGATGAAACAGATTGTTCATGGTCTGCAACATTCAGATCCCCTTGGAATCCTGAAAGATTGGCTATCACTAACTTATAAACCTTCAGTGAGAACATATCTATATGTAACCCTCTCTCCTCAATCACTCTGTTGCTTTCCATATCCTTTCAATAACTGCAATATTATTTGTATATTGGGGACAACAAACACTATGTTAAAAACACTATTTCAAGCATTTTACAAATGGTAACGTGGCTTTACTACTTAAAGTCAATATTGACTACATTTGCCTTAATCGTGACCACATGGGATTATTACAAGATGTCACGTAACCCCATCGATTGAGAAATTGAGCAGTTAATACAAACTCCTTCATTTCTTCCTTGTGGAGGTGAGTGGGTAGGTGCTTTCCTTTTCTAAATTCACAGTTATTCAGCTTTCCCTTTTGTTACTGCTGTTATGAAGTTTAATATATCCCAAGACAGTGAGACCATTCAAGTGTATAATTTAACTCAATTAATGCACCACTGTTTTGGACTACACTTTCTAATACCTTCTTATTTTGTAGTACAGTGTCCCTAAATAAGAAATAATGGAGATTGGCCATTTATTTAACAAAGAACATAGAGCAGTACAGAACATCACAGGCCCTTCAGCCCACAATGTTGTGCCAACCCTTTAACCTACAGTACTCCAAGATCAATCTAACCCTGTAGAACAAAGAGCAGTCAAATATTTGACTTTCTACTGTGTAAAAAAAACTTGAAGGATGAATGAATGATCAATGGAAGTGCTGAAACTACTCTTATATTGATATCTAAAATAAAATTCATGCAAGCTATCTGAGCCCATTTTACTGTAGATAAAACTACATACATTAGAAAATCAAGCCAGCAGCTTTCCTGTGAGGGAACAGCACTGACATTATGAGAATGCCGGAAGCAGGCAGAAACCTTGCCTTCAGGATGTTAATGTAAACAGCATGGGCAGGCTGAATAATGCCGTTGGCAAAGGCTGGTACAAGTTCCTAACAAGGAATGAAGCTCTGGAATGGAAATGATGGTGTAGGGTGAAAAAAAAGCAAAGTGGAGGTAATAATAGAAACAGCTAAATTTGAGCAAATGATGCCAACAATGAAACATGTAGATGGTGATAAATATAAAGGGAAACTAAGGTCTGGAGGAAGGGATGTAACAATCTGATAATATTGAGGAAGGGGGACATCCAGAGGGAGATGCAGTTAAAAGCTCTTCCACCAGACTTCTCTAACCATTTCTCCCAAACCAGCACCAACCCACCCCCATCCACCATACTTCCCTCTTCATTCCTTTGCCTGCTCTCGGTGTCCCTGTAGTCCATGCCCTAGGACAAGCATTTCCAACTTGGGGTCCACAGACCCCTTGGGTAATGATAGGGGTCCATGGGAACCCCTGCTGAGCACATTCTCCATTGCAAAGTTATCACGTGTTTTCATTTTGCTTCTGTTTCCAACTGGTTCTCCGAGAAAGCACCAGAAGCCATGGAAAGGGTGAATCACCCTTCAGCGGGTTTAAAGTAACTTGAGTTTAATTAATATAATTCCTGTAAATAATTAAAGAGAAAAGACATAATATTCTGAAACGTTCAAGCTTTTGATGTAAAAAAATACTGAAGCATGGTTCAGATGAGAGGGATTTTGAATGAATTCTCAACATCAATAACAATGAATTATCTTGAACACTGAAGACATTGTTACTAGGCAATGGGAACCGCTCATAGTGGAATCATTATTGTATATTAGTGAAACTCAAAACATTCCGTCTCCAGCTTATTTGAAAATCTTTTGGAAAAATAAAGGTTCAAGTAGTACATGGGTTGCAAAATTTTATTTTGGAAATTTCAGCAAAGTCTACATCCGTTAAAACATGGATGAATGTGGGTAAAGTTGCAGAAGATACAAAAGCAGCTGATTTGTAGACAGTGTAGAAGATTATGAAATAATACAGGAGGATCTTGATCATGTGAGCTGAGGAGTGACAACTGGATTCCATTCCAGACAAATATGAGGGATTGTATTTTAGGAGATCAAATGCAGGGTAGGTCTTATACAATGAATAGTGGGGCAAAGGTTGTGTTATGGAACAAAGGAGCCTAGGAGAGCAAATGCATAGTTTGCTGAAAGCAGCATCACAGGTAGATAGGGTGAAGAAGGCATTTGGCACATTGGCCTTCATCAGTCAGAATACTGAGTTCAGTTATATATGACGGTGAGATCTCACTTGGAGTGTTGAGTACAGATTTGCTCACTCTGTTATATAGAAGATGTCATTAAACTAGAGGGGACGCAGAAAAGATTTATCAGGCCATTGCCTGAACTTGAGAGGCCTCAGTTACAAGGAGGTGTGTATATTAGGACTTTATTCCCAAGAACATCACAAATTCAGAGGTGTATATAAGATCATGAGGTGAGAGCACATAGTCCTTTTCCCAGGGACAGGAGGTTAAAAGCAAGTGGGCATAGATTGAAGGTCAAAGGTGAAATATTTTTAAAGGGCATCGTGGGCAGCTTATTCATGTAAAAAGTTGCACGTATTTGGAATGAGCTGACAGAAATAGTGGCTGAGGTGGGCACAATTAAAAACCAGCTAGATAACTGCATGGATAAGAGAGGTTTAGAGAGCTATGGGCCAAATGCTGGCAGATGAAACCAGCTCCCTGAGTAACACAGTCACCGTGTACAAGTTGGGCCAGAGAGGTATTTTCCATGCCGTCAGACTCTCAGACACGATCTAGCTAATTCTCAAGGCTTTAGACAGAGTCTAAAGACTTAGAGTTGAAACTAGAACGGGTATATGAAAAAGCACAGATGGTCACAAAATATTCCAGTGTTTCCTAGCTTGATATTAAACTTTGTTGCTGAGTTCGATTAAATCAAAGCTGAAAGACAACAGAAGGACATCTTTAAATAGGTTGTACCTATGACCATCTGCACAAAGATTTGTATAGTAAAATATTGTATTCAAAAGGCACATTACAGGAACTGGAGTATGTGCAGAACAAGCATCATTCATAAAACTTTGAATATAGAGACAGGAACATGACTAATCTTGAATTCATGTAAAAGAGTGAAACAAAGCAATAAATCTGATTGACATCACAAATTTGACATCTCCTTTTCATCTGGCAGTCTACATACTAGATTTTAAAAATAATACTAAAGCTTCTTGAAGTCCATATTGAACAGAAGGCTTCTTCAAAATCACCTATCAAACGTGCAGCCTCTAGTAGAAAGAACAAGGCCAGTAGATCTATGGATCCATCACTACATTCAAGCTCTCTCTAAGAAACATCATCCTGGATTTCAGGGAGTTCCGAAACCTGAAGAATCCTATTTGTGAGCACAATGGGATTATCTTTACAGGGGTTTGGGGTGATGTTCTTGCAGTTTGCACAATTTGTTTTTCTTCGTGGGGACAGGGTTTTGATGATCGTGTTGCCATTTGGCACGATTTGTTAGTTTTTTGTGTGCAGGGGCGTGGGGTTTGATGTTCTTCCCATTTGCACAATTTGTTTTTTTTTGTGTGCGGGGAGGGGGTGATGTTTTTCTTTGAACGACTTCCATGGTTTTACTTTTTATTTTGAGGCTATCTGGAGAAGACAATTCTCAGAGCTGTATTCCGCATACATACTTTGATAATAAATGAGTTGTTTCACCCCGCTCTGGTCTTCTGCCTGCTCTGGATCTCTTTATTGCTAATTGCCGACGGGACATCAACCGTCTCGACTTCACCACACCCTGTTCCAATTCCAACCTCACTCCTTCCGAACGCTCTGCTCTCCGCTCCCTCTGCACCAATCCCAACCTCACTATAAAAACTGCGGATAAGGGGGGAGCTGTTGTTGTCTGGCGTACTGACCTCTACCTGGCCGAGGGGCACAGTGACAACTCTCTGATACCAACTCTTATTTACCCCTTGATCATGACCCCACTAAGGAGCACCAGGCCACTGTCTCTTATTCCATCACCAATCTTATCAGCTCTGGGATTTCCCATCCACTGCCACCAACCTCATAGTTCCCACACCCCGCACTTCCCGTTTCTACCTCCTACCCAAGATCCACAAACCTGCCTGTCCAGGTAGACCCATTGTCTCAGCTTGCTCCTGCCCCACTGAACTCATTTCTGCATACCTTGACACTGTCTTATCCCCCCTTGTTCAATCTCTTCCCACCTATGTTCGTGACACTTCTCATGTTTTGAATTTTTTCAATGATTTTAAGTTCCCTGGCCCCCAACGTCTTATTTTCACCATGGACGTCCATGCCCTATATACCTCCATCCCCCACCGAGATGGTCTCGAAGCTCTTCGATTTTTTTTGGATTCCAGACCTAACAATTCCCCTCTACCACCACTCTCCTCCGTCTAGCGGAATTAGTTCTTACTCTCAATAATTTCTCCTTTGGCTCCTCCCACTTCCTCCAAACCAAAGGTGTAGCCATGGGCACCCGCATGGGTCCCAGTTATGACTGCCTTTTCGTTGGCTTTGTGGAACAGTCCATGTTCCAAATCTATACGGGTATCCGTCTCCCTCTTTTCCTTTGCTACATCGACGACTGCATTGGCGTTGCCTCCTGCATGCATGCTGAGCTCGTTGACTTCATTAACTTTGCCTCCAACTTTCACCCTGCCCTCAAATTTACCTGGTCCATTTCCAACACCTCCCTCCCCTTTCTTGATCTTTCTGTCTCCATCTCTGGAGACGGCCTATCTACTGATATCTACTATAAGCCTACAGACTCTCACAGCTACCTGGACTATTCCTCTTCCCACCCTTTCTCTTGCAAAAAGGCTATCCCCTTCTCACAATTCCTCCGTCTCCGCCGCATCTGCTCTCAGGATGAGGCTTTTCATTCCAGGACGAAGGAGATGTCTTCCTTTTTTAAACAAAGGGGCTTCCCTTCGTCCACCATCAACTCTGCTCTCAAACGCATCACTCCCATTTCTCGCACATCTGCCCTCACCCCATCCACCCGCCACCCCACTTGGGATAGGGTTCCCCTTGTCCTTACCTACCACCCCACCAGCCTCCAGGTCCAACGTATAATTCTCCGTAACTTCCGCCACCTCCAACGGGATCCCACTACCAAGCACATTTTTCCCTCCCTCCCTTTCTGCTTTCCGCAGGGATCGCTCCCTACGTGACTTCCTTGTCCACTTGTCCCCCCCATCCCTTCCCACCAATCTCCCTCCTGGCACTTATTCTTGTAAACGGAACAAGCGCTACACCTGCCCTTACACTTCCTCCCTCACCACCATTCAGGGCCCCAGACAGTCCTTCCAGGTGAGGCGACACTTCACCTGTGAGTCGGCTGGTGTGGTATACTGCGTCCGGTGCTCCCGGTGTGGCCTTTTATATATTGGTGAGACCTGACACAGACTGGGAGACCATTTCGCTGAACACCTACGCTCGGTCTGCCAGAAAAAGCAGGATCTCCCAGAGGCCACACATTTTAATTCCACGTCCCATTCCCATTCTGATATGTCTATCCATGGCCTCCTCTATTGTCAAAATGAATCCAAACTCAGGTTGGAGGAACAACACCTTATATACCGGCTGGGTAGCCTCCAACCTGATGGCATGAACATTGACTTCTCTAACTTCCGTTAATACCCCTCCTCTCCTTCTTACCCCATCCCTGACATATTTAGTTGTTTCCCTGTTCTCCATCTCCCTCTGGTGTTCCCCCCACCTCTTTTCTTTCTCCTGAGGCCTCCCGTCCCATGATCCTTTCCCTTTTCCAGCTCGGTATCACTTTCGCCAATCATCTTTCCAGCACTTAGCTTCACCCCTCCCCCTCCGGTCTTCTCCTATCATTTCGCATTTTCCCCTCCCCCCCACTACTTTCAAATCTCTTACTATCTTTCCTTTCGGTTAGTCCTGACGAAGGGTCTCGGCCTGAAACGTTGACAGCGCTTCTCCCTATAGATGCTGCCTGGCCTGCTGTGTTCCACCAGCATTTTGTGTGTGTTGTTTTTTGAATTTCCAGCATCTGCAGATTTCCTCGTGTTTGCTCATTTGTGAAAGATTTATTTTTCAAAATGTACGTTAATAAGCATTTCTAATGTGGCAGTCATCATTGCTAATGAAATACCAAAAGCTCTTTGATTGTGTTGGCGTGTGGCCAAGTGGTTAAGTGGTCGCTAGTTTGAGCCTCACCTAAGGCAGCGTGTTGTGCCCTTGAGCAAGGCATTTAACCACACATTGCTCTGTGATGACACCGGTGCCAAGCTGTATCGGCCCTTGCCCTTCCATTGGACAACATCGGTGGCATGGAGAGGGGAGACTTGCAACACGGGCAACTGCCGGTCTCCCATACAACCCTGCCCAGGCCTGCACCCTGGAAACTTTCCATGGTCTCTCAAGACTAATGGATGCCTATTATTATTTGATTGATCTTATATAATAACTTCAGAACTCAATGATAATGTGGGCAACACTGAATTTCCTCACAACTTAAAAAACAAGCCACCTGATTTTAACCAAATTAAGACTCATTGTTAAAGCCTCAGTTTTTTTACTAACCTGCCTAATGTCTATCAGATAGACATCACACATGCATGAACAATAAAATCAAATCTCTATTTCATTTCACAGCAACCTGTGTATTGTGTCATCAGTGATGAATCGCTGCTTGGATATAATGGTTATGAGATGGGTTAAATCTAAAATAGTCCTTCTGAAATAGCTGAAAATACACCAGACAGAATTGTCCCCTTTCAACTGTCTCCCACTGGAGTGACTCAGTGAAGATAATTTAAACTAACTATCTTCAGGCATGAAAGGTCAGAAAAGACTGCAGTGACCAAGGTTATTAAATTACTGGGCTCACAATGAGGAGGACTGCAGTTTATATTGTGGAGAATATGGTGGCACAGTGGTTAGTGTCACCTTCACAGCCCCAGCAGCAAGATTCAGTCCTGACCTGGTGTGCTCTACATGTTGCGTTTGCACCCTGTGAATGCATGAGTTTCCTTTTAATAATCCAAAAATGATGGTGGATTTATCGGCTGCAGTGAATACCCTTTAGTGTAGGTTTATGGTAAAAAGATTCAAAGGAGAGTTGATGGCCTCTTGAAAGAGGGATTGGGTTGTCAATCATAAACACAAGAAAGTCTGCAGGTACTGGGAATCCAAAACAACACACACAAAATGCTGGAAGAACTCAGCGGGTCAGGCAGCCTCTATGGAAAGGAATAAGCTGTTGATGTTTCGGGCTGAGACCCTTCTTTGGGACTGAGAAGGAAGAGGGAAGGTGTACGAATATAAAAGAAACAGGCTAGAAGGTCATAGGTGAAGCCAGGTCAAGGGCTGGAGAAGAAAGGATCAGACAGGAGAGGAGAGTGGACCATGGGAAAACAGGAAGGAGGAGGGTCAGAGAAGAAGTGAAAAGGTCAGAGTGGGGAATAGAGGAAGTGGGGGAGGAATTTGTTTAGCTGAAGGAGAAATCGATATTCATGCCATCAGGTTGAAGGATACCCAGACAGAATATAAGGTGTTGCTCCTCCACCCTGAGTGTGGCTTCATCTTGGCACAAGAGGAAGCCATGGGCTGACATGTTGGAATGGGAATGCGAATAAAAATGGTTGGTCCCCAATGAGGATGAGTTGCTGAGGCAGAGAGAAATAAGAAAAGAGGGAATGAGATTAATTGGATAGTTGGGATTAGAGATAGCATGGATCTGATGAACAGAATGGCCTCCTTCTGTGACATCCTTACAAGATTGCTTCCTTATAAGACGTGATTGGAGTATTTATGTCAACATTTGGAATTGATAAATTGGTTTATTATTGTCACCTGTATTGAGGTACTGTGGAAAACTTGTCTTAGAAGATAGAATATAGAATAGTACAACACAGAACAGGGTCTCGGCCCACAATATTGTGCTGACATTTTAACCTGCTCCAAGATCTATCTAATCCTTCCCTCCAATGTAGTCCTGCATTTTTCTTTCACCCATGTGCCTATCTCTTACATAACCCTAATGTATCTGCCTCTACCCCACCCCCTGGCAGTGTGTTCCATGCACTTACCACTCTCTGTGTAAAATACCTACCTCCCTCTCCTGTACTTTCTTGCAATGGCTTTAAAAGTATGTCAACACAAAGTACAGTGCAGATGCTGTGGTCAAATCAACACATACAAACAAACTGGATGAACTCAGCAGGTCGGGCAGCATCCGTGGAAACGAGCAGTAACGTTTCGGGCTGAGAAGAGGGGGGGGGCAGGGGCCCTATAAAGAAGGTGGGGGAAGGGTGGAAGGTGTCAGGTGAAAAACCAATCAGAGGAAAGATCAAGGGGTGGGGGAGGGGAAGCAGGGAGGGGATAGGCAGGAAAGGTGAAGAAAGAATGTAAGGGGAAAGCACTATGGGTAGTAGAAGAAGGCAGAATCATGAGAGAGGTGATAGGCAGCTGGAGGAGGAGGCAGAGTGAAAGTGGGATGGGGGAAGGGAGAGGGAGGGAATTACCAGAAGTTGGAGAATTCGATGTTCATACCAAGGGGCTGGAGACTACCCAGACGGTATATGAGGTGTTGCTCCTCCAACCTGAGTTTGGCCTCATCATTGCCTTAGAGGAGGCCATGTATGGGCACATCCAAATGGGAATGTGAAGCAGAGTTAAAGTGGGTGGCAACCGGGAGATCTTGTCTGTTGTGGTGGATGGAGCGGAGGTGCTTGACGATGCGGTCCCCCAATCTGCGTCGGGTCTTGCCGATGTAGAGGAGACCGCACTGGGAGCACCTCACCAGTTTCCCAATATCACCATACTCATCTGGTTGGCGGAACTGGTACTCTCACTTAATAACTTCTCTTTCGGCTCTTCCCACTTTCTTCAGACCAAGGGTGTAGCTATGGGCACTCGCATGGGCCCCAGCTATGCTTGCCTCTTCGTGGGTTATGTGGAACAGTCTATGCTCCAAATCTATACTGGTACTGCTCCCCAACTTTTCCTTCGCTACATTGATGCTGCTTCCTGCACCCTTGCTGAGCTCGTCAATTTCATCGACTTTGCCTCTAACTTTCACCCAGACCTCAAATTCACTTGGTCCATCTCGGACACTTCTCTCCCCTTTCTCAATCTCTCGGTCTCCATCTCTGGAGACAGACTGTCCACTGACATCTTCTATAAACCCACTGACTCCCATAACTACATTGATTATACCTCTTTTGATATTCCCTATTACCAGTTCCTCCGTCTCTGCCGCATCTGCTCCCAGGATGAGGCTTTCTGTTCCAGGACATCCCAAATGTCCTCTTTCTTTAAGAATCATGGTTTCCCTTCTACCTTCGTTAATGATGCCCTCACCCGCATCTCCTCCATTTCCCGCACTTCGGCCCTCACCCCATCCTCCTGTCACTACAACAGGGACCGTGTTCCCCTTGTCCTCACCTACCACCCCACCAGCCTCCGGATCCAGCATATTATCCTCCGCAACTTCCGCCACCTTCAACAGGACCCCACCACTAAGCACATCTTTTCCTCTCTACCCCTCTCTGCTTTTCGCAGGGATCATTCCCTCCGCGACTGCCTGGTCCACACGTCCCTCCCCACAGATCTCCCACCTGGTACTTATCCCTGAAAGCTAAAGTGCTACACTGTCCCTACCCCTCCTCTCTTACCACCATTCAGTGAGGTCTGTTGTCAAGAAAGTAGCGGAGGGCTTTGAGGCCTTCTTGATGGGGAATTAAAGTGTATAAGGATTGGACATCCATGGTGAAAATGAAGCGGTCGGGACCGGGGAACTGGAAGTTATTGAACCTTCCACCCTCCCCCCACCTTCTTTATAGGGCCCCTGCCCCCTCCTTCTTCAGTCCTGATGAAAGCTCTCGGCCCAAAATGTTGACTGCCCGACCTCCTGAGTTCATCCAGCTTGTTTGTACGTGTTAAAAGTATGTCATCTTGTATTAGACATTGCCGTCATGGGAAAACAGCCTTGGCACTATCAATGCTTCATATCATCTTATACACCTCTATCAAGTCACCTCTCATCTTCCTTCACTCCATGCTCGCTCAACCATTCCTCATAAGGCATATTCTTTAATCCAAGAAAATCTCTAAAATTCTCTCTAAAGCTTGCACATCCTTCCTATCATGAGGTGACCAGAATTGAAGCCATCACTCTAGAGTTGTAAAGAGCTGCAACGTTACAGCTTTTGAACTTAATTCCCAGCCTAATGAAAGCCAACACATCATTAACCTTCTTAACCACCCTATCAACTTGTGAGGTATCTTTGAGGGATCTATGAGCTTGGACCTATCTCCTGTTAACTGTTCACACAGATCATAACAACAGCGCATTGAGGTAAAACATGAGTGCAGAATAAAGTATTACAGTTACACAGAAAGTGCAGTGCAGGTAGACAATAAAGTTTAAGGTCATAACGAGGTAGATTGTGAGGTCAAGAATCCATCTTATCTTTCTAGGTAACCAATAATGGAGAGCGCTCGAGTAACACACTCCTTACACATGTACATTTACACACACGCACAAACATTGCCTTGTCATTCTGCTGTTATGGCGTTGAGTGTGCACCCTTCAATGTCTTCCCCGGTATGGGTCCTAAACCAAGATGATGCGTTCGGGTTGGCCTTATGGTGCCTTTTCTACCATAAACGGTGGAATATTCTATTTCTTTAGTAATGGGAATGTGTAAATTTGTATATGTTGTTTGTATGTGTATAATTCTAGAAATGAAAATCCTCTTTGTTTATTTTGTAATGGGATTGTAGCTACATTGTGGGGTGCATCATATTCTAATTCATGTGTAGTCTTAAGTTAACTTTGTTGGTAATTAAAGATGGTATGTCCTGGTGCCTAATAAACAGGGCTCTTTGCTCTGAGTAGGAGAGAGAGAGTCTGGAGTTGCCAGGAGTTCACACCGGACAAAGTACTGATTTATTATTGTGTTTTCTGGCAGGTATCTTTTTGTAAATGTTTCACAAATTTCTGTTGTGAGTTTCATTTTTGACACACCTAATAAACAACCTTGCACTAAAGTGCTAAGCAAATCCAGCCATTTTTCCTTTGGTCATAACCGATGTATCCAACAGAACCACTCAATAGTTTGGTAACAGCAGAACAGAACTTTTCATTGAATGTAACAATTACAGCACGGAAACAGGCCAACTCGGCCCTTCTATATGGGATAAACATCCAGCATTCACACCTTTCCCCCAACGGGAGAGGGGAGAAGAGAGAACTCTGGGACAGAATGCATGCCCAGAAGGATTCTTATTTCTAGATTTATTCTGCCTTAAGCAAAAAGGAGTAAAAAACCTCCCAGTTACAGAAAGATCAGGGGACCCTGGGTCCAGTAATAGGGAGATCAGGGTGCCCTGGGTCCAATAACAGTAAGATTAGTGTATTGTGGGTCCAGTAACTGGGAGAGCAAGGGACCCTGGGTCCAGTAACAGGGACAGCAGGGGACCCTGGGTCCAGTAACAGTAAGATTAGTGTACTGTGGGTCCAGTAACTGGGAGAGCAGGGGACCCTGGGTCCAGCAACAGGGAGAGCAGGGGACCCTGGGTCCAGTAACAGGGAGAGCAGGGGACCCTGGGTCCAGCAACAGGGAGAGCAGGGGACCCTGGGTCCAGTAACAGGGAAATAAGGGGACCCTGGGTCCAGTAACAGGGAGAGCAGGGGACCCTGGGTCCAGTAACTGGGAGAGCAGGGGACCCTGGGTCCAGCAACAGGGAAATAAGGGGACCCTGGGTCCAGTAACTGGGAGATCAGGGGACCCTGGGTCCAGAAACAGGGAGGAAATGAAGAAAATTAGTATCATCATGGAAGCAGTGTTGGTTAAATTGAAGGTTAATATATACTGATTAACTGAATACATAAAAGCATGCAGGAATGGTCAAGAGGTTCAGTTGTTGGTCAAACCAAACATCAGAATGGGGAATAAATGTGAACTAAGTGACCTTGACATTGGAATGAATGTTGGTGCCAGTTGGAGTGGTTTGATTATCTCAGAAGCTGCTGATCTTCTGGGATTTTCATGCACAACATTTTCTCGAGTTTACAGAGAATGTGCCGAAAACATTCAGTGAGAGGCAGTTTTGTAGGTGAAAACACGTTGGTACGAGAGAGGTCAAAGTAGAATGGCTAGAGTGGTTCAAGTTATTTGACAGCAACTCAAATAGCCACTGTTACAGCAGTGGTGTGCAGAAGATCATCTCTGAATGCACGACACATTGACCCTGTTGAAGTGGATGGGTTACAGTAATGAAAGACCACTAGCATTCACTCAATGGCCACTTTATTAGATACAGGAGATACTAATGATGTGGACGCAAAGAGTATCTTCAGGAACCGATAGAATGTACTCCAGAATACTGAAGAAAGTGCCCTAGAAATAATGGATGTATCAATGGTTATGCTCCAACAGTCTTTTGACTCTAGATTAGTTCTTCTGGATTGCAAGGTAGTTACTATAGCCTGACTATTTTAAAAACGGAAAGAGAAAACAGGAATTATAGACCACTTAGCCTGATGCTGGTAATGAGGGAATTGCTGCTTTATTACTAAGGATCAAAGAAGCTGGAAAACAGTGGTAGGATCGGTCAAAGTCAGCATAGGTTCATCGAAAGGGAAATAATGCTTGTCAAAATCACTGGGATTTTTTGGAGCAGATGGGCAACGTGGTATACTTGGACCTTCAGAAGACTTTTGAAAAGCTTCCATAGAAAGGTTGGGGATTATCTACTGGTAAGGTTAAAGGATCTCAATGCAACCAAAAACAAAGAATTAAAAAAAGACAGGTCTTATTCCCAGTGGCTAGTGGAATGCTGTATAATTCAATGCACAGACTGCAGCTATTAACAACATATTAATGATGAGGCAATTGAACGGAATATGACCAAGTCTGTGAAGCATGGCCTGTGAAGGGAATGCAGAGAGACCACGGTGAGCATTGGGTTGAGAGAGTGGATTATAATACAGGCAGACAGATTATCTGAATGGTGACAAGTTAGCAAAGAAGAGAGGTGCAATAGGAGCTGGGTGGCTTTGTGCGCAAATTGATGAAATTATGCAGGTGAAGCAGCCTGTTAAGGCAACAAATCATGGTTTCGTTTCAATAGGGAGAAATCAAAATTGCTGTGAAACATTTTTATTCGTGTCTTCAAGAATATAAAATTTGAGGATACGAATACAGAATAGAAACTTCTCATAGCAATTGCACAGGGTCATGGGGAGAGTACTCCTTGCATACTTTATGTACTTTTGGTCCTATCTGGGCAAGGATATTTTTGCTATGGAGGGTTCACCAGACTAACTCCTGGAGTGGCAGGACTGGCATGAGAGGACAGATTGGAACAGCTGGATTTATAACCACCATAGTTTAGAGAACTCACTGAGTGCCACAACAATAATCTCTCACACAACATCAGCAAACCAAAGAGTGAGGAAGAAAGTGGAGGTCCACGAGCCAATCCTCATTCAAGAATTGGAGGTGGAGAGGGTCGGTAACCTTAAATTCTGTTGTGTTATCATATCAGAGGGTCTGTCCAGGGACCAGAACACAAGTGCCATCACAAAGAAGCACGACAGTGTCACTACCTCCTTGAAGTTTGCACAGATTTGGCATGTCATCCAAAACTTTGACAAGTATCTATAGATGCACAGTGGAAAATATCCTGACTGGTTGCACCACGGCTCAGTATGGAAACACCAATGCCCAAGAATGGAAAAGCTTACAAACAGGAGTGGGTAGAGCCCAGTCCATCATGGGCAAAGCTCTCCCTACCATTAAGCCATGTTCTCTTCTTGTAGTGGCCATCAGGAAGAAGGAACTAGGACCCACACTACCAGGTTCAGGAACAGTTACTACCCTTCAACTCACAGGCTCCTGAAGCAACATGGATAACTTCACTCGTCTCAATTCTGAACAGATTCCACAACGTATAGACTCTTTCTAGAACTCTACAACTCATGTTCTCAATATTTATTTACTTTTTTTCTATTTGCATTGATTGTCTTCTTTTGCACAATGGTTGTTTATCAGTCTCTGTGTGTAGTTTTTCATTAATTCTATTGAATTTCTCTGCTCTACTGTGAATGCCTGTGAGAAAATTAATCTCAAGGTAGCACATGGTGACATGTATGTACTTTGATGGTAAATTTATTTTGGAGGTTAAGATGGCACTACCGAATGCATGTGACAGCTCTCTGGTAGTTACAAGGGTAAGAAATCCAGCTAAAAACATCACTAAAAATACCTTTTCTGAGGTAATTTGTGGTAAATTATCGTCGCGAAGAGTGAGGGGTGAGCAATGGTGAAGCGAGCTCAGGGTGGCATGTTGCAGAATCGTTGCAGATGGAGTTCCGATGCCTGTACAACAGGCCCAAGTGTAAGGCTGGATCACTCAGGGCACTGAGAGGAAAAGTCTGGGCCCAGGCAGAGGAGTTTCACTGCCTTTACAACTGGCCTGAGTGCAAGATCAGATCATTCTGGGCGCCAAGTTGCTTTTAAGAGGTTGAGAGCAGCTTTGGGCTGGATGGCGAAACTGGGACCCGGAGCAAGTCACTGGGTGGCGTGGTCTAGGCCCAGAGTCTTTCCCTGCAGCAGCGCCTGGGTCCCAGTGCTAGGTACGATATGCCGTTGAGGCCCAGATCAGAGGCGAGAGCCTATTTTGCTCGCTCTCTGCGATGTTCTCTCCTCTCCAGGGCACTGGAGCCTTTCCCTGTTCCGTCGTTTGGTCAATTTAAACGCTGGCCCAGATAGACTGAAAAGACAGGGTGCTGGGATCCAGGGCGAGAGCTGATTTTTCTCGTTCTTGACGATGGTCACTGCGCTCTCCTTATGGTACTGAGGCTGTTGAGCTCTGTGCCTGCTAATATAATGAACTGATAAGCAAGGCTTTGGGCCTACTCTGGGGTTCGGATCTGAGGACTCAATTTGTGGTTTGGAATGTTGTTGCTCTCTTCTATTGTTTGCACATTTTGTTCTTTCTCTCTCTCTCTCTCTCTCTCTCTCTCTCTCTCTCTCTCTCTCTCTCTCTTGCATTATCAGCTATTGGTCTTTTATACCAATTTTTAAAAATTGGATTCTTTCGGGTTTCTTGCTTTGGGGGTACCTGTGAGCAAGCAAATCTCAAAGTTGTGTAATTTATACATTCTTTGATAATAAATGTACTTGAATCTTGACCCTTGAACTTTGATTTAGGGCAAACCAGTTAGGACTGGTGAAACATCTACAGCCAAAGGGAGTTGGATATAGTCCCAAAAGCTAAAGACATCAAAGCTTATGGGAAAGAAACTGGAACAGGAAACACTATCTGGACAATCAGCCACGATTCTATGGAATAGCAGAGGCAGGCTCAGAGACCTAACTAACCTATTTCGGCTCCTATTTCCTTTGTATGTATATCTCTTTCTATCAAAAATTGTTTCTTGGAAATTTCACTTAGCATGAAATTCATACTGTTGAAATTCCTGGAATGTTTGCATGGAAAAGTTAAAATCACAGGCCAGATATGGTTATTTCATAGGTCTGTAAGAAACCACACTTGTATGGTACAACTGTGTATTGTGAACTTTTCAAGGAATTTGGAGGGTTGATCCAAGCCTCCACAATGCAGCTGGCACACAAATAACACTGCTCCAGATTAACATCACCTTCACTTCCCCTCTGACTAAAGCAGAGAATACAATCCAGCCAATGGACCAGGAAACTTATGTAGGAACACTTTCAACTGACGTGAAAGCTCAGTCTTGCACACACACAAACACAGAAATCCACAACAAAACTCATTCACACTCACATAAACACCACATAGTCCCACAGACATGAGAATTATGCTAAACTCCAACACACACTACATGCACAATACACAGAGGAGACATATTACTAACAAAGCAACACACTTAATCACACACAATATTCAAATATGCATACAAAATAGAAACAACCTGTACACAGAGACACTCCCAATTTCTATCACCGCAAACTATCAGCGCTCTTATCACAAGGCTGCCAGCTTCCTTCTGCGCTTCAAAGCTGTTACACACCCGTACTTAACCTTGTCCAGCTGGAGCTCTGCTTACAGGCAATGTCTCTCAGAGATGATTGTAAATTGATTTCCTATTGCATCAAAGTTCAATGAGTTATCCCGCAGACATTTCCTGGATTTCTCCTGCTCTTCCCCCCACACCTACCTTGCTTCAAACACGTGACAACGCAGCCTTGGGCTTGAGCCGTTACTGCAAATCTCAATCCGAAGATGGATCTCCCCCTGGACCTCCTCATCTGGATCAATTTCACTTAGGGACATCCAACTGTCCACACCTAGAGACGAGAGAGAGCTCCTTTAGTGGGAATACAGCAGACACCAAGCTTACAGAAGCAGGCACAGGATGTTAAACACCAATATGAGAGATTCTGAAGACGCTGGAGACCAGAGCAACACACACAAGAGTGCTGGAGGAACTCAGCAGGCTGGGCAGCATCTATGGAGAGGAATACACATAGAACATTTTGGACCAAAACCCTTCATCAGGGCTCACAGCCTGAAACGTTGACTTTATTCCTCTCCATAGGACCTGCTGAGTTCCCCCGATATTTTGTGTGTGTTGCATGGGATGTTTAACAGCTTGATTAGGTATGGCTGATTTGTCCCTTAATCCCCCTCACGTATCCACATTGGTCCCATACTCTCCCACTCCCTGGGTACACTGGAATGGGAGGAGTTACACCCTTTGCAACTTGAAAATCAGAGGAGTTTGTAAGGTGAGGGGGAAGTGGGGAGGCTACTATTAGCCTCTGTACTACAGCTGGCCACGGACTCTGTGGATGTGACGCTAACAAAAGGCACCACATTCTGCTCTAAGTGTATATAGATATTGCTGTGCTGGTAATGAATGGTCCTGAACTCATGGTGTGACTCCCATTGCAGGCTTCTCGGTGCCCTTGAACTGATACAGAAGTGGCTTCACATAGTGACTGATGCACCATCAATAACTCTAGGAGACTGGAAGTGAACGACAGGCTTTTAACAACAGCGAAAAGGGAGCACGACATCTCGAAGACTGAGGGAGGAGCAGTGCCCCAATCGCCTTTATACGGGGGTCTGTGGGAGGAGCCACAGGAGCCACAGGAGCAGTCAGCAGAGGGGTGTGTCCAGACAGGTATACATAGTTTACCACAGTGACATCCAGCTTCAAGTGGCCCGATCCTCTCACAGAACTGAGATCTGTGGGCATGCACTAAAACAGTTAACCCTTGATGTTGAAATCATGATAACAGGGGACAGTTCTTCTAACACCCCGAGATCACTGACTAGGTGGCATGCTTCTGCCTGGAGTGCAACGCCTGGCAAATCCCAGGTGCAGACACAGAGCCAAGCCCTCCCTCAGCATGAGTGGTCAGCTGCACTGAAAGGACAGCTTTGACAGCCGGTGAGGCCCTGCCTTCAGGCTCAGCATCTTGAGAGGTCAATTTCCTTGTAAAATCACACGATCTGTTAAGATATTATTTTAAGAATGCAGAAAAAAAAGTTTTTAAAAATGCAAAAGAAAGTTTAAACTGAAAAATATTGAGAAGTTGAAAGCCCTAAGAGCAATTGACAGCATAGAAACTGCCGGAGAATCAGAGCGTTATGCAGAGTTCTTTGGCCCACTCATATATGGTGACCAAAGTGCCAACCTGAGCTGCTCCCCCAGCCTGCGTTTGACCATAACCTTCTAAACCTTTCTTATCCAAATATCTTTTAAAAGACATAATTGTACTCACCCCTACCACTTCCTCTGGCAGCTTATTCCATATACCACCACCTCAGAAAAGCCTGCTCCTTCAGACCATCTTTAAATCCTTTCCCTCACACATTAAACCTATGTCCTTGAGCTTTTGACTTGCTTACTGTGAGAAAAACACAGTACCATCTACTTTTAAATGAAATTAAAAGCACTAGTTACCTCCCTCCACAAGCTGATGACACACTTCATTTCAATTGGGCTGCTGTCCTTCAGCTGGCAATCAACTTGCTGCCCAAATCACCCTCCAGTTAACAAAACACAAAATGCTGGAGGAGCTCAGCAGGTCAGGCAAAATCTATGAAAGTGAATAAACAGTCAATGTTTTGGGCTGAGACCCTTCTTCAGGACTGAGACGTGGTGGTGGGAAGGACGATTGCAAGAAGGTAATAGGTGAAGACAGGTGGGCAGCAAAGGTTAAGGCTGGAAAGGAAAGAATTTGATAGGAGAGGAGAGTGGACTATAGGAGAAAGGGGAGGAGGAGGGGACCCAGGGGGAGGTGATAGGCAGCTGAGAAGAGGCCAGAGTGGGAAATAGAAGAAGAAGGGAGGGAAGGGATTTTTTTTAACTGGAAGGAGAAATCAATGTTCATGCCATGGGGTTGCAGGCTGCCCAGATGGTATATAAGGTGTTGCTCCTCCACCCTGAGGGTGGCCTCAACTTGGCACAGAAGGAAGCCACGGACCAACATGTTGGAACGGGAATGGGAATTGGGATGAAAATGTTAGGCCGCCGGGAAGTTCCGCTTTTGGCGGATGGAGAGGAGGCGCCTGACGAAACTGTCCTCCAATTTACCACAAGTCTCACCAACGTGGAGGAGGCTGCATTGGGAGCATCGGAATCACTGACAACCCCAGCAGATCTGCAGTGAAGTGCTGCCTCTGTTGCTTGTGATATATACACTCAAGTGACATGGACAAAGATTTAAATGGGCTGGTTAGTAAGTCTGCAGATGACTGTTTGCACTTGGACGGGTACGTGGAGAGAAGGGGCTGAATGGGACTCGCTGGGTGGGTACCATCGTTAGCATAGACCGGTTGGGCCAAAGAGCCTAAATCCTTGCTCTATTGCTCTCTATGACCATGACACAAAGTTGGTAGAGATGTAGATAGTGAAGAAGGTTGTGAAAGGATACAGCAAGATGAAAATCTGATGGAGACAGGAGCACAGAAAAGCCAGGAGTTTAATCCAGATACATTTGAGGCATTGCAATTGCAAAGATCAAATGCAACGGGTCCGGTAAGTGACAGGACCCTAAGGAGCATTGGGGCATCTTGGGATATAAATTCATAGCTCGACGAAAGTAGCAACATGAGTGGACAGGGTAGTAAAGTAGGCAAATGGCATGCTTGCCTTCGTCAGTGAAGGCAGCAAGTTTAAAAGTGGGGAAGGCACATTATAGCTGTATAAATGTTTGAGAGGCAGTAGGCAGCTTCTATGGAGGAAAATGGACGGTCAAGATTCTGCATAACAACTGGAAAGCGGGGAGATGGCTGGTATATAAAAAAAGATGGAGCAAGAGCTGAGAATAACTAGCAAATGGCTTTAGCTTAAATGGGAATCTTGGTTAGTATTCCGCCGATGGTTCCATGCTTTGTGACTGTGGTGTTGGGAGATGGCCATTCACAGCAGATTACCCAGTCTTAGATTATGTTAGGTTGCAGTGGACAGTGTGTGAGGTGTCAGTTCCCCTATTACAACGGTCACTACACCTCAGAACTGTGAAGACCATGAAAGGCTTGACTAAATGCAGACCTTTTCTTCCAGGTTAAATCATCTCGACAAGTCATTTTCATTGCATTTGTCAATACAAGGTGAATAGAGAGACTCGTACAAGTGCTCAATTATCCTACATTGCTATTATGAAATAAGGTGGCAAATGCTAGATTTCAGTACTGCCTCCAAGAACTGAGATCCTCTCAAAAATAAATATAATGATCAGTGACAAAACACATGACTAGTTCAGAATGAGGAGAGGGCAGGGAATGTGGATGAGGGAAGAGATGGGCACAAGGAAGGATTCAGCTGATAGTCTGCACCTATCTTCATGACACGTGACCCAGTCATTTGAAATAATCAAGATAAGTACTGCCAGTGATTTCATACAAAATGAACACAATTGATCAAACAACTTTGAATTGAATGAGCACAATAGAATTGAAGTATTCTCCATCATTATAACAACTGCTCGTTATACAATCATCCCATGTGAGAAATTATCTATATCCACAATGATTACTGACTGCAACTCCACTCAGCATCTGATGATGGTTTAAAAAGTGAGTGTATCCATAGGAACTGCGGTTCAAAGTAGTCCCTTGTCTCACTAGAGAGGCACTGATTTTGCACAATGAAGCAATAACTAAGTTGTTGTTTTCTGTCCTCAGGATAGACTGCTTTTAGTGCTTCATAGTTAGCCCCGAGAACTGTTGCGTCTCCTGAAGTAATTGCTTCACACCTGGCTGACTCACTGGCCCATCTCGGAGGTTTCAGACTCGAACTACACGGTGTTGATCAGAGAAACGTACAGCTCGGATCAGATAAAGGCGGACCATCCTTTTACAACATTGATGAGCCATTTGGGTTTTTGCATTCCTGCCCTGCATTAGAGTAATTCATCAAGTGCAGACTAAGCACCAGATCACAAACTGGTAAACCTACCTGACTGTCAGAAATCACATCTCAAGAAACTGGTCTTTGTTAGGCTGAGCAACAAGAGATACAGTTCCCAAGAGTAAGCTTGCAAGGAAGGCCAACTCTAGCTCCTTACCTACTCAATGATGCAAAGCAAATACACTGAGGCTCTGAGGGGGAGAGCTGGACAACTGGGGAACAACAGAACTGGAGCTAACGAACATCTTCAGAAGGATGAATGTGGAAGTGAGGGACTGATTGAATAAATTAACATCTGCAGAGACAAATAGAACACCAAAGGAGGAAGTGGTTGGTGAAAGAAGTGCAGATGAAGCAACATGGATATTACTTTTTGCCATGGTCCAGTACATAGACGATAGCTCAGCAGCTTTGAAAGGCCCAAGCAGTCATTTCCCATAGTTTTGACTTTAACGTTGATTTATGGCGAAGTTCTTTGCTGTGGCTTGTTAACTCAAAAACCACGTAAAACATATTTTGAGGCATTTAAAAAAAATATCTTCTGTATCTAGATACTCTAGATTACTTTTTAAATTGTTTTAGTTTAGTTTTTGTTTTACAGGTTCTGAAAATTTCTGCATGTATTTAATAGGTCATGTCCAAGCTCATTGTCACGGGCATTTCCTACCCAGGTATAAATGCCACAGAACTTGAGCTTTCTGCAGGAGCGCAGTACATTACAAACGTCAACAAAATTCAAGGTCTGTTGCACTCTGTATTTTTCCTCCCTACATGATAGACCGAAAGGAAGGCCAAGGGTTAACCTCCTACCACCCTGTCCAACTTGGTGCAGGAAGCATTCAATTGTAATTACAGATCAACCAATATCGCAAAAGCCGATAAGAGATAGGAACAGAATTAATCCATTCAGCCTGTCGAGTCTGCTCCATCATTTCATCATGGCTGATCCATTTTCCCTCCCAACCCATTCTCCTGCCTTCTCCCCATAACTTTTCACGCCCTGACTAACCTATCAACCTCTGCCTTAAATACACCCAATGACCTGGCCTCGACAGCAGCCAGTGGCAACAAATTCCATTGATTCACCACCCTCTGGCTAAAGAAATTCCTCTTCATCTCAGTTCTAAATGGATATCCCTCTATTCTGAGGCTGTGCCCTCTGGTCCTAGACTCCCACACAAGAGGAAACATCCTCTTCACATCCACTCTATCTAACCCTTTCAACATTTGCAAGGTTTCAATGAGTTCCCCTCTTAATATTCAAAATTCCAGTGAGAACAGGCCAATTGTCAACAAACGCTCCTCATTTAATAGCCCTTTCATTGCTGGAGAAATATTTCATATCCAAGCTTATTGTCATGGGCAATTCTTGTGAACATCTTCTGAACACTCTCCAATGTCAGCACATCCTTTCTTAGACAAGAATCCCAAAACTGCTCACATTACTCCAAGTGAGGCCTCACCAGCCACATCTTTACATCCGTGCTATTCCCCTCGAAATGAATGCTAACATCGC